>NC_142802.1:6515788-6676254 GCF_049724085.1 Artemia sp. Qi Xiang Cuo | reverse complement strand
ACCTAAGTTTTTTATTGTTTTAAAAAATAAAGTTGTGTAACAGATTCAAACTTTAGCGTCAAGAGCAAGGCATTGAGAAGGAGACAGCTCCTTTCATATACAGAATAATTTCTGTTCGTTTTAAGTTTTAATGTTGGTTCTTACTCTCAGTTAAATTTTTTTTATTTAATTTCTGAACGTTTTTGAATTAATGCAGCTTTTATTTTCGCTCACCGTACATGAATAATTAAAACGAAATTTGCATATTAATTTTACTTTTTTTGCTAAATGGCTTTCTCGAAATTTTGTTCTGACGTAACTTACGAATTAACTTACGTAACGAAGTTCTATTTTTATGTCTCTTATTACGTATATCAGTGAGTTTGCCCCCTAGGCAAGACCGTGCTCTGGACGCTACTATTCGATTACTGTTCAAATCACCAACCCCTGAATCACAAAATACTGGTCATTAGACGATATAGCTCTTTTGATACCACTAAAAAAAGACTAGTGAAATGGGCGGGGTATTGAATTGGAGGCACATCCCCACATCTACCTCATACTTTCTGTCTGCTTAAAGTTTTAATGTTGTTCCTTACTTTAAGTTGAAAAACTTTTTTTTATTAAATTTCTGATCGTTTTTTAAATAATGCTGGGAAATCCGGCACTCCCTTCATAGAAATGTCCCTTCCCCCAAGGAAACATCCTCCATGGAAGAATCCTCCCCCCTCCATCAGAAAAGAATCCCTCCTGAAACGTCTTTATACTTCCCATTAACCAATACTATATGTAAACAATGGGCAAAGTTCATAACTTCCAGCCCTTCCCTCGAGAGCTGTGGGGTAATAAGTCATCATCAAATACATATTTATTAGATTTTTGACTATGCTGAACAAAATGGCTATCTCAAAATTTTGATTGGGTTATTTTGGGGAAAAAATTAGCGTGGGAGGGGGCCAAGTTGCCCTCCAATTTTTATGGTCCCTTAGAAAGGACATTAGAACTTTTAATTTCCGTTCAAATCAGCCCTCTCACGATATTCTAGGACTACTGGATCGGTACGATCACTCCTGGGGAAATCAAAAAAAAAAAAAAAAAAAATAAACACACATCTGTGATATTTCTTCTGACCAAAAATACAAAATTCCACATTTTTGCAGAACTTCCGCAACAGGTTTTTCTGATACGCTAAATCCGACGGTGTGATTTTCATTACAGTTCTATGACTTTTTGGGGGTGTTTCCCTCTTTTTTCGAATATAAGGCAAATTTTCTCAGGCATGTAATTTTTGATGGGTAGGACCTAACTTGATGAAAGTTATATATTTGAATTCAGCATAAAAATCTGATTCCATTGATGTATCTATGGGTGTCAAAATTCCGGTTTTTAGAGTTTCGGTTACTATTGAGCAGGGTCGCTCCTTACTTACAGTTCGTTGCCACGAACTGTTTGACAAAACCTTAAATTTTAACAATTGGTAACTTACAATAACATAGAGATTACTGATACAGATATCTCAGTAATCAGTATCAGTAACCCCCCCTATTCGCCTTTTATAGGCGAACCTCAACTTTTCCCCTTAATTTATTCCTAGTTTATTCATGATGAAATTAGGCCATAAGAATTGTTTACAGTTGCTATCCGACTAAAATGGCTTGTTTCACCGATGGTTTTAAAATTTGGTCAACTGTCATTTATCGTTCGAGTACTTCAAACACTTTTAACTAAGATGATAAAATTGTTTTCACTTGCACAACCAATTCCCTTACCGAAATATGAATTTATAATTCAACGGTTTTTCCTGGATAGGTCTGGGATAGCAATTTTGAGCTCTCTAAGTTCAAAATTGATAGTCACAGATTAGACAACTAGGCTAGCCTATATTGATCTGGATTAAAATTTTGGACACCTATAAAATATTGTGTTTATTATAATCTTTTGCATTTATACCAAACAAATCTTACCCCTAACAAATCAAACCCCTAACCCCCCCCTCTGGGTACCGCCTTGCCCAAGGGAACAAATTTGCTACTGTACAAGGAAACCAGTTACGAAAAATCTGTCGAATAGGCAATTTAAAAGAGACCGCTATAGATAAATGACTGCAAAGTCATTCATCTAAGACATAGGCTAAAGACAGGCGATAATAGTAGAGAGGGGGGTGCCAGTCCGATCAGCACACCAAATATGGGCATAGAGTCATTAGGGAGAACACGTGGTTAATGGGGTCAATGAGCTCTTTCTCCAAGGGTGCTGTTGTTTTGGCCAAGTGCCCGCTAGGGGAGAATGTTATGATCCTGGAATTGTTTCCGGGGAAGTTAATTAATGTCTGACAGATGACGTCAAGTTAATTAATGTCTTTGGAGTTCGACCAGAATTCTTTCCGGGGCAAAGTTTAGATCACACGTGACAGATGACGTCAAGTTAATTAATGTCTTTGGAGTTCGACCAGAATTGTTTCCGGGGTAAGGTTCGTGACAGATGATGTCATGATTGATTAATTTGACACGAAAGGGGAATTAATTTGTTGTTTCTAAGTGGAATTATTGATTCACGAAAGGGGAATTAATTTTTTGTTTCTAAAGAGAATTGTTTCCGAGAGAATGTCTATGAATGTCTTAGGAGTTCTACCAAGAGAATTGTTTCCGGGTGAATGTTTTGATCTTAGAGATGAATTGTTTTAGCACGGGAATAAGGTTTCCTAGTAATTTGAAATGTGACAGCGCAGAGATGCCAAAAACAAAGGAACACGCTGAAATTACGTTTAGGGATTATTTGGGCGAAAGCGTTTTAGACATTTTATGGAATTTTTTCGGCGAAACAGTTAGAGACATTTTAAAAGATGATTTAAAAGATGATTTTAGAAGAGAATTTGAGGGCGAAACTCTGTGATCGTTATAATACACAAGTTCCATTTGAACAGTGTTGTGAGGTCCTCTACCCCAACCCCAAAGGGTCCTCATACCCCACCCCAACCCGGAAGGAAGCCCCACGGTCCCCAAAGATCCCCCGGGCTCCCAAAGGGCCCCCCGATCCCCAAACGCCCTCCCCGGGCCCCCCCAAGAGTCCCCTCGCCATTTTTTAATACTTTTTTATGGTTTTATTATATCTTTTCAGAACAAGTTCCTTTCATAATGTCATTCCTAAACCCTTTTTCCAACTTGAAGTACCAATCCTTTCACCCACAACTATACATTACAAATTTTGGATACCTCAACACCAAGAAATATTTTCAAAGACCATTTCAGAGCAACTTCTTTTCTTAATGTTCATTCTAAACCCATTTTCCAACTTGAAGCATCCATTCTTTTCACCCACAACTATACTTTACAGCTTTTTGGATACCTCAACACCAAGAAATATTTTTCAAAGACCATTTCAGAGCAAGTTCCTTTCTTAATGTCCCTCCTAAACCCATTTTACAAGTTGAGGTATCCATCCTTTTCATCCACAACTTAGTTATAGGTAAGAGTTTGAAGTTTTACCTTAGAGACTTAGCTTAGAGTTTTAGTTCGGTTTAGTTTTAGTTAAAAGTATAGAGTTTTTTAGCTTAGAGTCTTAGCTTAGAGTTTTATTCAGAGTTCTAGTTTAGTTTAGTTTTAGTTAAGAGTTTTGAGTTTTACCTTAAAGTCTTAGATTAGAGTTTTAGTTAGGGTTGAAGTTTAGTTTATTTTAGTTATAGTTAAAGATTTTATATTTTTATATTATATTATTATATTATAGTTTTAGTTAGAGTTATTGTTTGGTTTAATTTTAGTTAAGAGTTTAGAGTCTTAGCTTAGAGTTTTAGTTAGAGTGGAAGTTTAGTTTAGTTACAGTTAAGAATTTAGAGTTTTAGCTTAGAGTCATAGCCTAGAGTTTTACTTAAAGTTATAGTTTGACTAAGTTTTAGTTAAGATTTTTGAGTTTTAGCTTAGAGTCTTAGCTTAGAGTTTTTTGTTAGAGTTCTAGTATACTTTAATTTTAGTGAAGAGTTTGATGTTTTACCTTTAAGTTTCATTTAGAGTTCTAGTTTAGTTTAGTTTTAGTTAAGAGTTTGGTGTTTTACCTTAGAGTTTTAGCTTAGAGTTCTAGTTAGAGTTCTAGTTTAGTATAGTTTTAGTTAAGAGTTTAGAATTTTAGCTCAGAGTTTTCGTTAGAGTTCTACTTTATTTTAGTTTTAGTTAAGAGTTTAGAGTTTTTAGATTAGAGTATTAGCTTAGAGTTTATGTTGAAGTTCTAGTTTTAGTTTAGTTTTAGTTAAGAGTTTAAAGTTCTGGCTTAGAGTTTTTGTTAGAGTTGATGTTTAGTTTAGTAATAGTTAAGAGTTTAGAGTTTTAGCATAGAGACTTAGCTTAAAGTTTTTTTTGTTAGAGTTATAGTTTAGTTTAATTTTAGTCAAGAGTTTGATTTTTTAACTTTGAGTTTCAGTTAAAGTTCTAGTTTAGTTTAGTTTTAGTTAAGAGTTTGGTGTCTTACCTCAGAGTCTTAGCTTAGAGTTTTAGTTAGAGTTCTAGTTTAGTTTAGTTTTAGTTAAGAGTTTAGAATTTTAGCTCAGAGTTTTTGTTAGAGTTCTACTTTATTTTAGTTTTAGTTAAGAGTTTAGAGTTTTTAGCTTAGAGTCTTAACTTAGAGTCTATGTTGAAGTTCTAGTTCAGTTTAGTTTTAGTTAATAGTTTAGAGTTTTAGCTTAGAGTTTTTGTTAGAGTTGAAGTTTAGTTGAGTAATAATTGAGAGCTTAGAGTTTTAGCTTAGAGTCTTAGCTTAGAGTTTTTTTGTTAGAGTTCTAGTTTAGTTTAATTTTGGTTAAGAGTTTGATGTTTTAAATTTGAGTTTCAGTTATAGTTCTAGTTTAGTTTAGTTTTAGTTGAGAGATTGGTGTCTTACGTTAGAGTCTTAGCTTAGAGTTCTAGTTTAGTTTAGTTTTAGTTAAGAGTTTAGAGTTTTAGCTTAGAGTTTTTGTTAGAGTTCTACTTTATTTTAGTTTTAGTTAAGAGTTTAGATTTTTTAGCTGAGAGTTATAACTTAGATTTTTTATTTAAGCTGTAGTTTAGTTTACTTTTATTTAAGAGCTTAGAGTTTCAGCTTAGAGTTTTAGCTTAGAGTTTTTCTTAGATTTGAAGTTTAGTTTAGTAATAGTTAAGAGTATAGAGTCTTAGCTTAGAGTTTTTGTTAGAGTTCTAGTTTAGTTTAATTTTAGTTAAGAGCTTGGTGTTTTAAATTAGAGTCTTAGCTTAGAGTTTTAGTTAGAGTTATAGTTTAGTTTAGTTTTAGTTTAGAGATAAGAATTTTACCTTAGAGTCTTAGCTTAGAGTTTTTTTGTTAGAGTTATAGTTTAGTTTAATTTTAGTTATGAGTTTGATTTTTTACCTTTGAGTTTCAGTTAGAGTTCTAGTTTAGTTTTAGTTAAGAGTTTGGTGTTTTACCTTAGAGTCTTAGCTTAGAGTTTTTAGTTAGAGTTCTAGTTTAGTTTTAGTTAAGAGTTTAAAATTTTAGCTCAGAGTCTTAGCTTAGAGTTTTTGTTAGAGTTCAAGTTTATTTTAGTTTTAGTTAAGAGTTTAGAGTTTTTAGCTTAGAGTCTTAGATTAGAGTTTTTGTTGAAGTTCAAGTTTATTTTAGTTTTAGTTAATAGTTTAGAGTCTTAGCTCAGAGTTTTTGTTAGACTTTACTTTTAGTTTAGCTATATTTAAGAGTTTATATTTTTAGCTTGGAGTCATAGATTAGAGTTTTTGTTATATTTCTTTTTTATTTTACATATATTTAATAGTTCGTAGTTTTAACTTAGAGACCTAGCTTAGAATTTTTGTTTAGTTTAGTTTTAGTTAAGAGTTTAGAGTTTTTTTTAGCTTAGAGTCTTAGCTTAGAGTTTTTGCTAGAGTTCTAGTTTAGTTTAGTTTTAGTTAAGAGTTTGGTGTTTTACCTTAGAGTCTTAGCTTAGAGTTTTATTTAGAGTTATAGTTTATTTTTATTTAATATTTTATAATTTTAGCTTAGAGTATTAGCTTAGAGTTTTTTGTTAGAGTTCTAGTTTATTTTAGTTTTAATTAAGAGTTTAGAGTTTTTAGCTTAGAGTCTTAGCTTAGAGTTTTTGTTGAAGTTCTAATTTAGTTTAGTTTTAGTTAATAGTTTAGAGTTTTAGCTTAGAGTCTTAGCTTAGAGTTTTTGTTAGAGTTGAAGTTTAGTTTAGTAATAGTTAAGAATTTAGAGTTTTAGCATAGAGTCTTAGCTTAGAGTTTTTGTCATAGCTATTTTTTAGTTTACTTGTATTTAATAGTTTGGAGTTTTTACCTAGGAGACCTAGCATAGATCTTCAATCTATTTTAGTTTTAGTAAATAGTTTAAAGGTTTTTTCGTTAGAGTTCTAGTTTAGTTTAGTTTTATTTAAGAGTTTGGTGTTTTACCTTAGAGTCTTAGCTTAGAGTTTCTGTTAGAGTTCTAGTTTAGTTTTAGTTAAGATTTTGGAGTTTTAGCTTAGTGTCTTAGCTTAGAGTTTTTGTTATAGTTCTAGTTTAGTGTAGTTTCAGTCAAGAGCTTAGAGTTTTTAGCTTAGAGCCTTAGCCTAGAGTTTTTGTCGAAGTTTTAGTTTATTTCAGTTTTAGTAAATAGTTTAGAGTTTCATCTTAGAGTCTTAGCTTAGAGTTTTTGTTAGAGTTGAAATTTAGTTTCGTATTAGTTAAAAGTTTAGAGTTATATCTTAGAGTCCTACCTCAGTGTTTTTTTTAAAGTTTTTGTCTAGAATACATACGGTTAAGCGTTTGGACTTTTACCCCAGAGATTTAGCTTAGAATTGTAGTTTAGTTTTGCTCTTGTTATGATTTTAGAGTTTTTTATCTTGTAGTATTGGCTGATAGCTTTTTCTATAGTTCTATTTTAGTCAAGTTTTAGTTAAGAGTTTAGATTTTTTAGCTTAGAGTCTTAGTTTAGAGTTTTTGTTGAAGTTTTAGTTTAGTTTAGTTTTAGTTTAAGAGTTTGGTGTTTTACCTTAGAGTCAGAGTTTTAGCTTAGAGTTTTAGTTAGAGTTCTAGTTTAGTAATAGTTAAGAGTTTAGAATTTTAGCTTATAGTCTTAGCTTAGAGTCTTTGTTAAAGTTCTAGTTTAGTTTAGTTATAGTTAAGAGTTTGGTGTTTTACCATAGAGCCTTAGCTTAGAGTTTTAGTTTAGTTTAGTTTTAGTTAGAATTTTAGAGTTTTAGCTTAGAGTCTTAGCATAGAATTTTTGTTAAAGTTCTAGTTTAGTTTAGTTTTAGTTAAGAGTTTAGAGTTTTTAGCTTAGAGTCTTAGTTTAGAGTTTTTTGTGTTTTAGTTAAGAGTTTAGAGTTTTAGCTTAGAGTCTTAGCTTAGAGTTTTTGTTAGAGTTATAGTTTAGTTTAGTTTTAGTTAAGAGTTTTAGCTTAGAGTCTTACCTTAGAGTTTTTCTTATAGTTCTAGTTTAGTTTAGTTTAGTTATTTTTAAGATTTCGGTGTTTTAGCCTAGAGACTTAGCTTAGAGTCTTAGTCTACTTTAGTTTTAGTTTAGAGTTTAGAGTTTTAGCTTATAGTCTCAGCTAAGAGTTTTTTGCTAGAGTTCTAGTTTGGTTCAGTTTTAGTTAACAGTTTAGTGTTTTTAGCTTATAGTCTTAGTTTAGTTTTTGTTGAAGTTCTAGTTTAGTTTAGTTTTAGTTTAGAGTTTTATCTCCTACTTAGAGTTTTAGTTAGAGTCCTAGTTTAGTTAGATGAGAATTAAGATTTTTATCTTAAAGTAGTAGCTTAGAGTTTTTGCTATGTTCAAAGCTTATTTTATTTTTATTTAATATTCTAGAGTTGTACAATAGGGTCATATCTTGTATTTTTAGTTAGAGTTTCAGTTTAGTTTGGTTACTTTTAAGAATTTAGAGTTTTATCATAGAGTCATAGCTTAGAGTTTTACTTAAATTTATAGTTT
The DNA here is from genome assembly GCF_049724085.1 of Artemia sp. Qi Xiang Cuo. NCBI lineage: Eukaryota > Metazoa > Arthropoda > Branchiopoda > Anostraca > Artemiidae > Artemia > Artemia sp. Qi Xiang Cuo. The sequence continues at coordinate 6,668,376 of NC_142802.1, read as the reverse complement.
GGTTAAGTTTTAGTTACGAGTTTCAAATTTTAGCTGAGTCTTAGCTCAGAATTTTTGTTAGAGTTCTTGTTTAGTTTAGTTTTAGTTAAAAGTTTAGAGTTTTACCTTAGAGCCTTAGCTTAGAGTTTTTGTTAGAGTTCTAGTTTAGTTTAATTTTAGTTAAGAATTTGATGTTTTACCTTTGATTTTCAGTTAGAGTTCCAGTTTAGTTTACTTTTAGTTAAGAGTTTAGTGTTTTACCTAAGAGTCTTAGCTTAGAGTTTTAGTTAGAGTTCTAGTTTAGTTTAGTTTTAGTTAAGAGTTTAGAGTTTTAGCTTAGAGTCTTAGCTTATTGTTTTTGTTAGAGTTCTAGTTTATTTTAGTTTTAGTTAAGAGTTTAGAGTTTTTAGCTTAGAGTTTTTGTTGAAGTTCTAGTTTAGTTTTATTTAATAATTTAGAGTTTTAGCTTAGAGTTTTTGTTAGATTTGAAGTTTAGTTTAGTAATAGTTTAGAGTTTAGAGTTTTAGCTTAGAATCTTAGCTTAGAGTTTTTAGAGTTCTAGTTTAGTTTAGATATTTAGCTTAGATCTTAGCTTAGTTTAGAGTTTAGTTTAGTTTAGATTAGTTAGCTTCGAGTTTTATCTTGAAACTTAGCTTAGAGTTTTAGCTTAGTTTAGTTTTAGTTAAGAGTTTAGAGTTTTTAGCTTAGAGTCTTAGCTTAGAGTTTTTGTTAGAGTTCTAGTTTAGTTTTAGTTAAGAGTTTTTTGTTTTACCCTAGATTCATGGCTTAGAGTTTTAGTTAGGGGTCCAGTTTAGTTTAGTTTTAGTTAAGTTTATAATTTTATCTTAGAGTCCTATCTTGGAGTTTTTGTTAGAATTATAGTTTAGTTTAGTTTTAGTCAATAGTTTAGAGTTAGCTTAGAGTTTTTGTTGAAGCTCTAGTTTAGTTTAGTTTTAGTTAAGAGTTTATAGTTTTAGGTTAGAGTTTTTGTTAGAGTTTTAGTTTATTTTAGTTTTATTTAAGAGTTTAGAATTTTAGCTTAGAGTCTTAGCTTAGATCTATAGCTAGAGTTGAAGTTTAGTTTAGTTACAGTTGAAAATTTATAGTTTTTAGCTTAGAGTCGTCGTTTAGAGTTTTTGTTAGATTTAAAGTTTATTTTAGTTTTAGTTAAGAGATTAGAGTTTTATCAAAGAGTCATAAGTTAGAGTTTTTGTTCAAGTTGAAGTTTAGTTTAGTCTTAGTTAAGAATTTAGAGTTTTTATCATAGAGTCTTAGCTTAGAGTTTTTGTTGAAGTTATAGTTTAATTTAGTTAAGAGTTTAGAGTTCTACCTTAGAGTCTTAGCTTAGAGTTTTACTTAGAGTTGAAGTTTAGTTTATTTATAGTTAAGGGTTTAGAGTTTTAGCTTGGAGTCTTAGCTTAGAGTTTTAGTTAGATTTTTAGTTTAGCTTATCATGAGCGATCATGATAAGCTAACCTAATCTAACCTAACTTAAACGTGGAGAAACCTAACTTCTAACCTAACCTGACCTAACCTAACATATGGTTTTGGTATTTCTATGCAATATTGTGTAATTTTGTGGTTATGCTAGTTTAGAATAAAATTCAACTCTAACTTAATCTCTAAGCTAAGACACTAAGTTAGAGCTATAAACTCTTAACTAAAACTAAAGTAAACAATAACTCTAACTTAAACTCTAAGCTAAGACTCCAATCTAAAACTATAAACTCTTAACTATAACTAAACTAAACGAAACTTCAACCCTAACTAAAACTCTAATCTATGACTTTAAGGTAAAACTCAAAACTTTTAACTAAAACTAAACTAAACTAGAACTCTAAATAAAACTCTGAGCTAAGACTTTAAGGTAAAACTCTAAACTCTTAACTAAAATAAACTAAGCTAGAACTCTAACTAAAACTCTAAGCTAAGACTCCAAGCTAAAACTCTAAACCCTTAACTATAACTAAACTAAACTTCAACTCTAAGTAAAACTCTAAGCTAAGACTGTAAGGTAGAACTCTAAACTCTTAACTAAACTAAACTAGAACTTCAAAAAACTCTAAGCTAAGACTCTATGATAAAAACTCTAAATTCTTAAATAAGACTAAACTAAACTTCAAATTGAACAAAAACTCTAAACTATGAGTCTTTGATAAAACTCTAAAATCTTAACTTAACTAAACTTGAACTATAACAAAAACTCTAAAGTACGACTCTAAGCTAAAAACTCTAAATTCTTAACTATAACTAAACTAAACTTCAACTCTAACTATACCTATAATATAAGACTATAATATAAAATTAAAAAATATTAACTAAAAATAAACTGAACTAAAACTCTAACAAAAAATATAAGCTAAAACTATTAAATATAATATGAACATAACCTAAGCTAGAGATTCAACAAAATCTCGAATCCAAGAATCTAAGCTAAAAACTCTTAAACATTAAATAAAAATAGACTAGACTTGAAATAAAACCGAACATCTAAGCTAAGAGTCTAAGATAAAGATATAAACAATCACCACAAACTAAACTAGACTAGGCATATAGCAATGAATCTAAGCTAGGACTCTAAGGTAAAACACCAAACTCTTAACTAAAACTATACTAGAGCTTTAACAAAAACTCTAAGCTAAGACTCTAAGCTAAAAACTCTAAACTCTTAACTAAAACTAAACTAAGCTAAAACTCTAAGCTAAGTTTCGAAGATAAAACTCCAAACGCTTAACTATATCTAAACTAAACTAGAACTCTAAAAACTCTAAGCTAAGATTCTAAGCTAAAACTCTAAACTCTTAACTAAAACTAAACTAAACTTAAACTCTAAGCTAAGTTTCGAAGATAAAACTCCAAACGCTTAACTATATCTAAACTAAACTAGAACTCTAAAAAACTCTAAGCTAAGATTCTAATCTAAAAATCTAAAATATTAACTATTACTAAACTAAACTTCAACTCTAACAAAAACTATAATATAAGAATATAAACTCTTAAATAAACATAAAAAAAAATAGAACTTCAAAAAAAACTATAAGATAATACTATAATATATAAACAATAAACTATTAAATAAAACTAAACTAAACTAGAACACTAACAAAAACTCTAAGCTAAGACTCTAAGGTAAAATTCTAAACTCTTAAATAAAAGTAAACTAAACTAGAACTCTAACTGAAACTCTATGCTAAGACTCTAAGGTAAAAAACTAAACTCTTAACTAAAAGTAAACTAAACTATAACTCTAACTGAAACTCAGAGGTAAAACATCAAATTCTTAACTAAAATTAAACTAAACTAGAACTCTAACAAAAACTCTAATCTAAGACTCTAAGTTAAAACTCTAAACTCTTAACTAAAACTAAACTAAACTAGAACTCTAACAAAAACTCTAAGCTAAGACTCAGCTAAAACTCGAAACTCTTAACTAAAACTTAACCAAAATATAACTTTAATTAAAACTCTTGTCTATGACTCTATGATAAAAATCAAAATTCTTAAAATTAAACAAAATAAACTGAAAATCTTACAAAAACTCCAAGCTATGACTCTATTGTAAAACTCTAAACTCTTAACTAACTAAACAAAACTTTAACCATAATATAAAATCTAAGCTATGACTCTAAGCTAAAACTCTAAACTCTTAGCTAACTAAACTAAACTAGAACTCTAATTAAAACTCTAAGTCTAAGCTAAAACTCTAAACTAAACTAAACTAGAACTGCAACAAAAACTCTAAACTAAGACTCTAAGCTAAAAATACTAAACTCTTAACTAAAACTAAACTAAACTAGAACTCTAGCAAAAACTCTAAGCTGAGACTCTACGCTAAAACTCTAAACTCTTAAGTAAAACTAAACTAAACTAAAACTATAAGCTAAGTCTCTAGGGTAAAACTCCGAACTCTTAACTATAACTAAACTAAACTAAACTAGGACTCTAACAGAAACTCTAAGCTAAGACTCTAAGCTAAAACTCTAAACTCTTAACTAAAACACAAAAAACTCTAAACTAAGACTCTAAGCTAAAAACTCTAAACTCTTAACTAAAACTAAACTAAACTAAAACTCTAACAAAAACTCTGAGATAAGACTCTAGGCTAAAACTCTAAACTCTTAACTAAAACTATACTAAACTAGAACTCTAACAAAAACTCTCTGCTAATACTCTAAGCTAAAACTCTAAACTCTTAACTAAAACTAAACTAAACAAAAACTCTAAGCTAAGGCTCTATGGTAAAACACCAAACTCTTAACTATAACTAAACTAGAACTCTAACAAAAACTCTAAGCTAAGACTCTAAGCTAAAATTCTAAACTCTTAACTATTACTAAACTAGAACTCTAACTAAAACTCTAAGCTATGACTCTAAGGTAAAACACCAAACTCTTAACTAAAACTAGACTAAACAAGAACTTCAACAAAAACTCTAAGCTAAGACTCTAAGCTAAAAACTCTAAACTCTTAACTAAAATTAAACTAAACTAGAACTCTAACAAAACTCTAAGCTAAGTCTCTAGGGTAAAACTCCAAACTCTTAACTATATCTAAACTAAACTAGAACTCTAACAAAAACTCTGAGCTAAGACTCTAGGCTAAAACTCTAAACTCTTAACTATTACTAAACTAAACTTCAACTCTAACAAAAACTCTAAGCTAAGGTTCTAAGCTAAAACTCTAAACTATTAAATAAAACTAAACTAAACTAGAACTTCAACAAAAACTCTAAGCTAAGACTCTCAGCTAAAAACTCTAAACTTTTAACTAAAACAAAAATAAACTAGAACTCTAACAAAAAACACTAAGATAAGACTCTAAAATTAAACTCTAAACTCTTAGCTAAAACTAAACTAGAACTAAAGCCAGAACTCTAAATTAAGACTCTAAGGTAAAACACTAAACTCTTAACTAAAACTAAACTAAACTAGAACTCTAAAAAAAACTCTAAGCTAAGACTCTAAGCTAAAAAACTCTAAACTCTTAACTAAAACTAAACTAAACTAAAACTCTAAGATAGGTCTCTGAGGTAAAACTCCAAACTCTTAACTATATGTAAACTAAACTAAAACTCTAACAAAAACTCTAAGCTAAGACTCTATGCTAAAACTCTAAACTCTTAACTATTACTAAACTAAACTTCAACTCTAACAAAAACTCTCAAGCTATGACTCTAAGCTAAAAACTCTAAACTCTTAACTAAAACTAAAATAAACTAGAACTCTAACAAAAAACTCTAAGCTAAGACTCTAATATAAAAATCTAAACTCTTAATTAAAACTAAACTAGAACTCTAAATAAAACTCTAAGCTAAGACTCTAAGTTAAAACACCAAACTATTAACGAAAACTAAACTAAACTAGAACTATAAAAAAAACTCCAAACTAAGATTCTAAGCTAAAAAACTTTAAACTCTTAACTAAAACTAAAGTAAACTGAAACTATAAGATAGTTCTCTTTGGTAAAACTCCAATCTATTAAATACAATTAAACTAAAATAGAACTATAACAAAACCTCTAAGATAAGACTAAGCTGAGAATCTAAACTATTAACTCTTACTATAATAAACTTAAATTATAAAAAAAACTCTAAGCTAAGACTCTAAGCTAAAACTCTAAACTATTAACTAAAACTAAACTAAACTAGAACTTCAACAAAAACTCTAAGCTAAGACTCTAAGCTAAAAACTCTAAACTCTTAACTAAAACTAAAATAAACAAGAACTCAAACAAAAACTCTAAGCTAAGACTCTAAGCTAAAATTCTAAACTCTAAACTAAAACTAAACTAAACTAGAACTCAAACTAAAAACTCTAAGCTAAGACTCTAATGTAAAACACCAAACTCTTAACTAAAACTAAACTATAACTCTAACTTCAACTCAGAGGTAAAAAAACAAACTCTTAACTAAAACTAAACTAAACTAGAACCCTAACAAAAAAACTCTAAGCTAAGACTCTAAGCTAAAATTCTAAACTCTTAACTAAAACTAAACTAGAACTCTAACTAAAACTCTAATATAAGACTCTAAGGTAAAACACCAAACTCTTAACTAAAACTAAACTATAACTCTAAATAAAAATCAAAGGTAAAAAATCAAACTCTTAAATAAAATTGAACTAAACTATAACTTTAACAAAAAAACTCTAATCTGAGACTCTAAGCTAAAACTCTAAACTCTTAACTATTGCTAAAATTAAATTCAACTCTAACAAAAAATCTAAGCTAAGACTCTAACCTTAAACTCTAAACTCATAACTAAAACTTAACTAAAATAGAACTTTAACAATAACTATAGGCTAAGATTTTAAGCTAAAAACTCTAAGCTCTTAACTAAAACTAAAATAAACTAGAACTCTAACAAAAACTCTAAGCTAAATTTATAAACTCTTAACTAAAACTAAACTAAACTAGAACTCTAACTAAAACTCTAAGCTAAGACTCTAAGGTAAGACACCAAACTCTTAACTAAAACTAAACTAAACTAGAACTTTAACTGAAACTCAAAGGTAAAACATCAAACTCTTAACTAAAATTAAAATAAACTATAACTATAACAAAAAAACTCTAAGATAATACTCTAAGCTAAAACTATAAAGTCTTAACTATTAATAAAATAAACTTCAACTCTAACAAAAACTCTAAACTATTAACTAAAACTAAACTAAACTAGAACTTCAACAAAAACTCTAAGACTCTAAGATAAAAACTCTAAACTCTTAACTAAAACTAAAATAAACTAGAACTCTAACAAAAACTCTGATCTAAAATTCTAAACTCTTAACTAAAACTAAACTAGAACTCTAACTAAAACTATGAGCTAAGACTCTAAGGTAATACACCAAACTCTTAACTAAAACTAAACTAAAGTAGAACTTTAACTGAAACTCAAAGGTAAAACATCAAACTCTTAACTAAAATTAAACTAAACTAGAACTCTAACAAAAAATACTCTTAGCTAAGACTCTAAGCTAAAACTCTAAACTCTTAACTATTACTAAACTAAACTTCAACTCTAACAAAAACTCTAAGCTAAAACTCTAAACTATTAACTAAAACTAAACTAAACTAGAACTTCAACATAAACTCTAAGCTAAGACTCTAATCTAAAAACTATAAACTCTTAACTAAAACTAAAATAAAGTAGAACTCTAACAAAAACTCTGAGCTAAAATTCTAAACTCTTAACTAAAACTAAACTAAACTAGAACTCTAACTAAAACTCTAAGCTAAGACTCTAAGGTAAAACACCAAACTCTTAAATAAAACTAAACTAAGCTAGAACTCTAACTAAAACTTTAAGCTAAGACTCAAAGCTAAAACTCAAAATCCTTAACTATAACTAGACTAAACTTCAACTCTAAGTAAAACTCTAAGCTAAGACTCTAAGGTAGAACTCTAAACTCTTAACTAAACTAAACTAGAACTTCAAAAAACTCTAAGCTAAGACTCTAAGCTAAAAACTCTAAACTCTTAACTAAAACTAAAATAAAGTAGAACTCTAACAAAAACTCTAAGCTAAAATTCTAAACTCTTAACTAAAACTAAACTAGAACTCTAACTAAAACTCTGAGCTAAGACTCTAAGGTAAGACACCAAACTCTTAACTAAAACTAAACTAAAGTAGAACTTTAACTGAAACTCAAAGGTAAAACATCAAACTCTTCACTAAAATTAAACTAAACTAGAACTCTAACAAAAAAATCTAAGCTAAGACTCTAAGCTAAAACTCAAAAATCTTAACTAAAACTTAGCCAAACTATAACTTTAAGTAAAACTCTAGGCTATGACTATAAGCTAAGACTCTAAATTCTTAACTGTAACTAAAAACTACACTTCAACTCTAACTAAAACTCTAAGCTAAGACTCTAAGGTAAAACTCTAAACTCTTAACTAAAATTAAACTAAACAATAACTCTGACTAAAACTCTAAGCTAAGACTCTAAGCTAAAACTATAAACTCTTAACTATAACTAAACTAAACGAAACTTCAACTCTAACAAAAACTCTAAGCTAAAACTTTAGGGTAAAACTCAAAACTCTTACCTAAACCTAAACTAAATTAGAACTCTGAACAAAACTCTAAGCTAAGAGTCTAAGCTAAAAAAAACTCTAAACTTTTAACTAAAACTAAACCAAACTAAAACTCTAAACTAAGACTCTAAGCTAAAACTTCAAACTCATACCTATAACTAAGTTGTGGGTGAAAAGGATGGGTACTTCAACTTGTAAAATGGGTTTAGGAGGGACATTAAGAAAATAACTTGCTCGGAAATAGTCTTTGAAAAATATTGCTTGGTGTTGAGGTATCCAAAAAGCTGTAAAGTATAGTTGTGGGTGAAAAGAATGGATGCTTCAATTTGTAAAATGGGTTTAGAATGAACATTAAGAAAAGAACTTGCTCTGAAATGGTCTTTGAAAATATTTCTTGGTGTTGAGGTATCCAAAATTTGTAAAGTATAGTTGTGGGTGAAAGGATTGGTACTTCAAGTTGGAAAAAGGGTTTAGGAATGACATTATGAATGGAACTTGTTCTGAAAAGATATAATAAAGCCATAAAAAAGTATTAAAAAATGGCGAGGGGACTCTTTGGGGGGCCGGGGGTGGGGGTTTGGGGATCCGGGGGCCCTTTGGGAGCCCGGGGGATCTTTGGAGACCGGGGGCTTCCTTCGGGGTTGGGGTGGGGTATGAGGACCCTTTGGGGTTGGGGTAGAGGACCTCACAACACTGTTCAAATGGAACTTGTGTATTATAACGACCACAGAGTTTCACCCTCAAATTCTCTTCTAAAAACATCTTTTAAAATGTCTCTAACTGTTTCGCCGAAATAATTCCTTAAAATGTCTAAAACGCTTTCGCCCAAATAATCCCTAAACGTAATTTCAGCGTGTTCCTTTGTTTTTGGCATCTCTGCGCTGTCACATTTCAAATTACTAAGAAACCATATTCCCGCGCTAAAACAATTCATCTCTAAGATCAAAACATTCACCCGGAAACAATTCTCTTGGTAGAACTCCAAAGACATTAATAGACATTCGCTCGGAAACAATTCTCTTTAGAAACAACAAATTAATTCCCCTTTCGTTAATCAATAATTCCACTTAGAAACAACAAATTAATTCCCCTTTCGTGTCAAATTAATCAATCATGACATCATCTGTCACGAACCTTACCCCGGAAACAATTCTGGTCGAACTCCAAAGACACTAATTAACTTGACATCAGCTGTCATGTGTGATCTAAACTTTGCCCTGGAGAGAATTCTGGTCGAACTCAAAATACATTAATCAGCTTAAGGTCATTTGTCAGACATTAAATAACTTCCCCGGAAACAATTCCTGGATCATAACATTCGCCCCTAGCGGGCACTTGGCCAAAAACAACAGCACCCTTGGAGAAAGAGCTCATTGACCCCATTAACCACGTGTTCTCCCTAATGACTCTATGCCCATATTTGGTGTGCTGATCGGACTGGCACCCTCCTCTCTACTGATAATCTCGTAAAATTTTCTTAGTTTTTCTTTCAAATAATCAATTGTAAGCTGTTTTGCGAATCTAATTGACTTTCCACACGGATGGCCTGAATACCCAAGTTAGATGGAAGAACAGAATGTAGCTGGACCAACTTGTATTTTTTAAAATGTAGAGATTACTTTTTAACTTTTTATCAAACAGTTTATGGTAACAAACTGTAAGTGAGGAGCAACCCGGCTCAATGGTTCGAAACTCTAGAAAACGGGTTTTTGATACCAATAGATACATCAAAAGAATCAGATTTCAATGCTGATTTCAAATATATAACTTTCATCAAGTTTAGTGCTTCCCATCAAAAGTTACGCACCTGAGAAAATTTGGCTGATTTTCAAAAAAAGGGGGAAAGACCCCCTAAATGTTATAGAACCTTAATGAAAATCACACCATCATTATTCAGCGTATCAGAGAACCCTACTGCAGAGGTTTCAAGTACCTATTTGCAAAATTGTGGAATTTTGCATTTTTTGCCAGAGGAAAGATCACGGATTCCTTGTTATTTGTTTTTTTTTCCCAAGGGTGATAATACCGACCCAATAGCCATAGAGTATCGTGGGAGGACTCATTAGAACGGATATGAAAATTTATTGTTCCCCTTTTAATTGAGAAAAAAAGTTGAGGGCAACTAGGCCCCCTCCCACGCTTATTTTTTCCCAAAGTCACCTGATCAAAAATTTTGAGATAGCCATTTTGTTCAGCATGGTTGAAATTATGGTAAATATGTCTTTTAGGATGACTTAATCCCCCAAAGTCCCCAGGGGGAGGGCTAAAAGTTATGAACTTTACCCAATGTTAACATATAGTATTGGTTATTGGGAAGTATACAGATATTTTCAGGAAGGATTTTTTTCTGGAGGGGGGGGCTAGAGGAGGGGGTTACTCTGGAGAATCTATCCGTGGATGATGTTTCTTTGGGATAAGGGACGTTTCTATGAAGGGGGGGCCGGATTTCCAAGCATTATTTAAAAAATGATCAAAAATTAAATTAAAAAAAACAAGTTTTTTCAACTGAAAGTAACAAGCAACATTAGAACTTAAAACGAACAGAAATTATAACGTATGTGAGGGCGTTCTCCCCCAGGTCAATACCTCGCTCTTTACGCTACAGTTTTTTTAGTGCTTTCAAAAGAGCTATCTATTCTAATTAAACGGCCTTGGTGATTCAGGGGTTTGTGGATCAAAATTTTTTTAACTTTTAACGTAAAGAGCGTGATATTGACTAAGGGGAGAACCCCCTCATATACGTAATAACATATACGTAGGCCAATAAAAAAACAATAAAAAAAACAAGCGATACGGCTCAATAGTAATCGAAACTTTTAAAAACGGAATTTTGATGCCAATAAATGTATCAAAAGAGAGTGTTTATAATGCTGATTCTAAATATATAAATTTTATTAAGTTTAGTATTACTCATCAAAGGCTACGAGCCTGAGAAAATTTACCTGATTTTTTAAGCGGGGGAAAACATCCCCTATCTCTTAGCTAGTTGAAAATGTGTATGAATTCTTCATTTTTACCTGTATTGCAGAGGTAATAAAGGAACATTTTGCATTTCTTCAAACTTTTGTGTTTACACAATAGAATGGCTCATATAAAAAACATTTAACCTTTATAGCTATTTTGATGGTTCTTAATTAATAATTTTTATCCGTATATCATTTGAACTAAAGGACGGTTATTAATGATTTATAACGGTGTGTGTTTTATCAATATAATGGCTCATATTTAAAAGACTTACACATATCGATTTGAAATGGTGTACTTATTATTAATTTTTACGCCAATTTCATGTTTTATTCATGATACATTTTTAATTTTTTTCTAACTTTTGTTTTTTTTAGCAATCAAATGGCTCATATTTAAAACACATACACATAGATTGTTGAAAAGGTGTATTAATTATTAATTTTTACCAGTATTGAAGAGGTAATAAAGGAATATTTTAACGAATCTGATTCATTTAAATCTTCAAAAATAATGTACTCCTATTAAAAACAACTCACTACATCACCTAGTCGACCGAAGAGGACACAGCTGTGCATGCTCCCCCACCATAGAGGATGAGCGGTCTATACTTACCTTTTTAGGAGTGATTAATTAGAAGTATGTTTACAGAAAATTTACGTTTAAGCAATTATTCAACTTTATTTCTGCTCTCTTTGATTTAATGTCGTAGCTCTTTACTTTTCTTTGAAAAACATAGTTCTTGGAAAGGTTTTTTTTCCTGGTTTTATCACACACATTAAATCTAATATTAGATTCTATCAATGACATTAAATCTCGCTCCGTATTTAAAAAAAAATAAAAAAAAACCACATCTGGCTAATTTATGAATTTTAGACATAAAAAATTATAGATAAAATCACAAATAATAAGTAACCCTGTTTATTACATTTATAGAACACCCCTCAGTATATTCATGAAGACTATACCTTTCCACAGAGCTTTTGACAATAGTGTTCTCAATCTTTTTAGGTTATATGGAGTGAGTGGGAGCTCACAGTTGAGGATGAGCTTCTATTGCACGATATAAGCATTGATGGTACTGATGATGATATAATGGAAGGCCATTATACCTCATTAGGACTATCATACACATCTGATGATTAAGAGAGGAGGGGGCCTTCGGGCCGAATGTGTATTGAAGACGATGAGCGGTTGGGTGCTAGTATACCTGTATGAGTACGAGATGATTTATTTCAGGAGATGCCCCAATTAATTGATATAATGGCCAATGATGAAGAAGCTGATGTTCAATTACTTGAACCGGAGGTTGAATGTATACCACCTCCTCTGTGTAATATAATGATAATAGAAGATAGCGATAGTGATGATGAAATAATTTAACCATACATTATATATTTAGAAACCGTTGTAGATATTGATTTTTCAAATGAGTAAATGATTAGAAGAATGATTTATTTTTATCTTTAATAGAAAACTAGACTGGGGATTGATAGTACTCTATTGGGTGATCTAATCAAACTAAACTCTTCATGTACAGAAGTCTCTGCTGGTATCCTTATTCTATACATATCTAGTAGGAGAAAATAAAAAAAGCAGAAATAAATTTATTGTATGATTACAATATAAAACTCATTATGCATATCAAAAAAGGGATTTATCGTAAAATGGTCTATGAGAACTCTTCCACCACGGTTTTCGTTGTTTAAAATCCAGTCCATAGAATAACTTCTTATGTTGTCTCTTAATGGTACGCTTTTTCTCTTCTCTTAGAACATATTCATCATAATATTCAGTGTTATATCTTGCACTATACACAATTTTCTTTGGGTTTTCACTGCTGTCTTTTACACTATATTTTGTGATATCTCTATAGAGAAAGCCCTCTTTTCCCAGTCTCTTCTTTTGATCCTCCTTTTCTATTATATCAATACTTCTTTTATCTGAGCTTACTTGCAATCGATATAAATTTCTCTCCATGTCACATATAATTTTTCTTCTCGTTTCCTCCAGATTCTTCTCATCTGTCTCTGCCTCTAAGCTGTCTAAACATGCAGTAGGTTGATGTGAATGTTCAAAATCATGAAAATGTCCTTAACAAATAGAACAGTAGCAATGAAAGGATATTTCTAACTCAACTTGTTCACTCATGTTATTACACTGCTAACTAAAAACTTAGTGAATTCTATTAACAGACTAATAAAAACTATAGCAAAAACCCTGTCTTTATAGTCCCTCCACCGCTACTATGTAAACAAAGCCCTCTGATTGTCTGAGAAGGAAACACGTGATCTAACTGTTTCCGGGAAACTCATAACATTTGCTGAGAGCAACAACAACGACAAATGCTGTTTTCTATTTCTGGACACCATGACATTCGCTGAGAGCGTGCACTTACAACAACAACAACATCGACCTTGACATTCGCTGAGAGCGTGCACTTACAACAACAACAACATCGACCTTGGAAATTTAGGTCATTGACACACTTTGATTACGCAATCAATTTCTCAGAAATCCATCTCCCCTAGGGACTCTATGCCCATATTAGGACCATTAACCGCGTGTTCTCCCTAGGGAGGCTATGCCCATATATGGTGTGGGGTCACGACTGGTACCCCCCCTTCTACTATAATGGTAAAAAAAAATACAACTGCTACCACGAACTTATTGCAGCCCGAAGCCACATGAGACCAACAGAGCTGTTTAAGCCTTTCCTCCTTCCCAATCTACTCAAAGATTCCCTCTTTAATCCCTGCCAAGAAGTTTCAATTTCCTTAGATCCTTTCTTATGATCCCTTCCCACTCCATTCGGGGACAACCTGCTGATTGTTTGGTCTTTGATGGATAACCGAAAAGGATGATCTTATTCAGTTTGTCATCCTTCATCTGCAAAATGTGTCCCAGCCATCTCAACCTCTCTCTCATTATAGCCTTATAAAGTGTTTTAGAGACACATACTTTTCGCAAACAATTCCTCCAGAAAACCTCCGGAACGTCTTCTGAAGGATCCACGTTTCAGAACCATATTTGACCACGGTCTTCACTGTAGCTGCCAATATTCTTACCTGAATTCGCAGGCTTATCTTCCTCTTCCTCCGAACTTAATTCAACTGTGAAAAAAATACCCTGGGCCATTCTACTTTTTATATCTTCCCTACAACCACCATCTTTGCTAATAATTAATTTTTAAAACACTTTACTGAAAAACTACAATTGAATATGCATTGTCAGTTTAATATTATGTTTAAGAGGTAATTGCTTAGCAAAAAAAAAAAAAAAAAAAAAAAAAAAAAAAAAAAAAAAAAATTCGTCCTAATCCAGCAATTGAGACAAATGTGCACTTGAACGAGGTTTTCGCCTTACTCATCTATCCAACTACCTAGGACCAAACAGTTTAACCTAGGACCAAACAGTATATATATATATATATCCTCATATTAATTCATTAAAATCTTAATAATTTTTCATTTATTAAAGTTATAAAAGTGAAAAAAAAAATTTTCATTAAAGCACAAATCCTGTTCTGGCCTTGAGAAGGCATAAGCCCATGAGAAGGCCATAATCATGTTCATTTCTGCTTATTTTCAGTTTGACTCTATTATTTACTGTAATTACTGTTCGATTCGGTTTCATATATTGATGCTGATTTGTGGTTGTTTTACGTTTGGTAGATTATTTGATTTTATTTTTGCCCATTTTTGGTTTAATGGAGTTCTTTACTTTTCCTTGAAAAACCATTTTGTGTAAAAAGTTTCTTAGGCTGAAGGCTGATTGTCCTCCAATCACTTTTGACTCTTAAAAAGGGCACTATAACTTTTAATTTCCAATCAAATTAGCTCCTTTAAAATATCAATGATACCTCGTATTAATTGTTTTGGTAGAGCAGCGTTGACTATGATATTGCTTATAAGCGCTTTTAATACCTAAATGTATATAGTTTTTGTTTAATTGAACCTCCCCCAATACATTCCCTAAAAGTTTCAACTTATTGCCCTTTGTGTTATTAGTTACAGCAATCGTAGAAGTAGTATTAAAAGTGTATACATAGTTTCTTCTGGCTAGTTCGAAACAAGCCACAACTTATCCTGAAAGGTCTAACTTAAGAGTGTAAGCTATTATTGTAATATTGCTTTGTCATCCTTTTGACAATTTCCATGATCATAGTTCGTTTTGGTTTCGTTCAACATATGCCTAATTATTCCTTGAAAGCTTCACCTAAATAACTTTAACCTGTGTAGCAGCAATAGTTAAAGTAGCAGTGGCAGTATTAGTAGCAGCATGCACATATCTCCTTGGTTTTTTTTTCAACATCCCTTTCAGCACATGATGTTCCAACTTGATATTCAAATCAATTCTTAAGATATGCTCTTTTGACAATCTGAATTGACATACTGTTTTTTGTTAGTTTGAATTTGCCATCAATATTCTCTCAAATTTATCTTTATAGACTTAACCTTAATAGTACCAGTATCACAGTAATTGCGATGTTAGTAGGAGAAGCAGTTGGAGGGTTAGTGTTGTATAATTAGCAGTAGTAACAGTTGTAGCCAACAGCATTAATAGTGGTAGTAGCATGTAGACCTACATTTTGCCTTTTGATCAGTTGAACATCCTTTTGATGATACACTGGTATCAAGACTTTTTTTGTTTTATTTAGAATTGATATCAGGCAATGTATTTTACAATAAAAACGAATGTTATACGATGAATTTAAAGTGAAATAATTAAAAACATTAATTTTGTTTATAACAAAAAAAAAGATCAGAAAACACTGACCAGGTTTACAATAGACCAAAATTATAGCATATTTTGTGTGCATAATAGAAATCTCAGAATAAAATATAAAATAAAAGGCAGCATCATTCATCGAGGGGGGGGGGGGGGCTGGAGCCCTCTATATATGAAATTGTGTAGGCCTAGGCTATGAAAAGCCATCTGTATGACTTTGTTGTTTTCTCTATGTATCAGTGGGGTAATGTAATTTCTTTTGTATGACATTTTAGTGGATCATATATTAAATAAGAAAACCAAAAAGTATTCTGTATATTTGTTTAATATACAGAATTAATATACAGACCAAGTGCACTTGGTCGTTTGCACGTCACGGCACGTCAAGCCGTGACTGAAGAGGTCAAATTTGCTAACAGAGGACGTACTTCACTATAATATAGAGATTTATCAGTCTTTCTGAAATTTCTAATGATTAAAAGCTAAGTTTTATAAACAGTTCCACTTTATAAACAACAGGAGAGACAGCTGCAAATAATTTTCGCCAAAGTAACTCCTAGGCTTAGATCCGGGAGTGTTTTTTTTTGGGGGGGGTAGCATAGGCCTCAAAATATGTAAAGATGTACTTTTCTTCAGTAGAGAAATTTACTAAAGAAAAATAATATATTGAATATGTTGAACATAAAAGATCTCAACTGAAACTGGCCTAACATAACAAAACCAAAGAAATAAATCTTGAGAATAGCAGTTCTATGCCCATTGGGAAGAAAATACTTTTCTTGCTCTTTAAACAAAAGTTTTTCAGTGCTTTGAAAAATCTTTTTTTTTCCAATTTCAAATTTTCTTTAAAAATTTGGATAAAAGCCAAACTTCACAGCAAAGAGTACGGAGCTAAAGTGGAGACAGAATTTTTATCTTTTACGTAACTGAAGCCCAAGACCTCTACGAAAGGATTTTCTCATCAATAAATATATTACATACATTTGTCTAAATATATTGAGCTATATATTTGTTTAAATTAATGTGAAAGGCATTGGGGAACTCTTTTTGATGAAAAACTTAACAGAAGAATTAAATATTAGAATAAACAAAAGGAGAAATAAGTTATCACAGTGAAAACTAAATTCATTTGGAACTATCAAAAGTTTCACCTTGGCACGGTAAGCCGTTCCAAAAATATAGCTGATGGGCGCTTTTGACCTTCTTTTGACGCCTTTTTCATCTTAATATTATAAGCCTTACAAATTGTTGTAATTGAAGTAGAAGTTGGAGTAGTTTAGTACGAGCAGCAGTATTAGTAAAAGTAGCAATGGTAGTAGTGTTAGTAGTGACATGCATATATTACCTTTTGGTCAATTGATCATTCCCTTTAGGTATTCTCTGAAATTTCTAACTTAATACCCAAATCCATTCTTGAGAGGCGCCCTTTTGACAATTTGGATTCACATAGTGTGTTTTGATTTAGTTCAAATTCCCCTTCAATATTCCGTCAAATCTTTACCTTCATACACTTAGCCTTAGTTGTACTAGCATCATAGTAGTAGTGGTAATAGTAGGAACAGTAGTAACAGTAATAGTGAATTATTAGTAGTAGCAGTAACATCAGTAGGAGCAGTATTAATAGCAATAGTAGAAGTTACATTGTGCCTTTTGCTCAGCTGAATATCCGACTCATGATACTCCTGAAGTTTCCTCTTCATACGATAAGCCGTCCAAAAAATATTGCTGATACGCCCGCATCAGCAATCTGTATGCACATAACATGCTTTGATTTCGTACAACTTTCTCCTCAATGTTTCCTCAGATGTTTATTTCAATATCCTCATTCTTAGTAGTACCCACTACAGAAGCAGTACTTTTAATGATAGTAGTAGTATTAGTAGTAGCAGTAGTAGTAGTAGTAACGTGCAAATATTGTCTTTTTGGTCAATTGATCATCTCCCTTATCAATTCCTGAAAGTTCAAAATTAATTTACTCAGTCATTCCTGAGTTACGCCCTTTTGACAACCCATATAAACATATAATGCTTTGATTTAGCTCAACATTCCCCTCAACACTTCTTGTAAGACTCAGCCTGATGCCCTTCGTATTTTGGGAAAGTAGTAGTCAATTATGCATAACTTTTCTCAATAACATATACCATACGTAAACAATGTCAAATTGCCTAACTTACAGCCCTTGCCTGAGGCTTGGGGGTGGGGGCTGACATCCCCAAACATATAATTACTGAACCTTTCAACAATGCTGAAAAAATAGATGTCTCGAAACTTTGATTGGATGTTTGTTTTTTGGTTAACGATGGGAGTGGGGGGGGGGAGCTGGTTGCTCTCAAATTACTTTTGACTCTTAAAAAGGGCACTATAACATCTAACTTCAAATCAAATAAGCTCCATCTGAATTTTATATGCCCACCCATTCCATAAAAACGGCATATGTCCCCAGGTCATAACTTACAGCCCTTTCCCCAGGGATCTGGAGTGTTTCGTAAACCCTGGAGGCATTGTTATATGTTCTTTGGACTATTTTGTTTTAAAATGGATACCTCACATTTCAATCAGATGCGTTTCATGAAAAGGGGGTAGTTAGGTGGGGGGGGGGGCTAGTTGACTTCCATCACTTCTGACTCTTAAAATAGAACAAGATCTTCCAATTTTCAAGCAAATGGGCCACTTCTAAAGTTTATACAATCATCTCTTCCATAAGAACCTTAAATCCCCCGGGTCATAACTGATAGCCTTTGGCCCCAAGCTCTGGTGGTTTGTAACAGCCCCAAAAGCCTTTTTATATGAGCTTTGGACTATTTTGAATAAAATGGCTATCTCAAAATTTCTATTGGATGCATTTCGGGAAAACACAACGTGTGTGGGGGAGGGTTAGCTGCCTTCTGATCACTTTGACTCTTAAAAAGGGCAAAAAAACTTCTGATTACCAAAAAAAAAATCCATAAAAAATTCCATAAAAACATCCCTAGGGCATAACATACAACCCTTTCCCCAGGGCTCTAGGGGTGGGGGTGTCAACCCAAAAGACATCTTTATGTGTTCTTTAGACTATTTTGAACAAAATGACTATCTCACAATTTCAATTCAATTCGTTTGGTGAGAAGATGGGTAGTCGGGGGGAGGGGGTTAGTTACCTTCCATTACTTTTGAATCTTAAAAGGGAACTAGAACTTCCAATTTTCAACCAAATGAGACTCCTCTAAAGTTTTTACAACCATCCCTTTCATAAAACATTAAATGCCCCGAGACATAACTTACATCCCTTACCCCCAGGCTCTGGGTTTTTGTTTTCAACCCCAAAAGCCTTGTTATATGAACTTTGGACTATTTTGAATAAAATGGCTGTCTCGAAATTTCAATTGGATGCATATCGGGAAAAAACAACGTGTGAGTGTGTGTGGGGGGGGGGGTAGTTGCCCTACGACCACTGTTACTCTTAAAAAGGGCACTACAATTTCTGATTAACAATTCAATGAGTCCCCTCTGAAGCTGATAAGACCACCCTTTCTATAAAAACCTTATATGCCCCCATGCCATAATTTATAACCCTTGCCCTAAGGGCTGTGGGGGGATTGGTCGTCCTCAAAGACATGATTTCCGGACTTTTGGCTATTTCAAAATTTTGATTTGATGTGTTTTTAGAAATAATGGGTCTGGGAGGAGGGGTTGGTTGCCATCCGATCGCTTTTTACTATTAGTTAATTAAAAAAAACTTTTTCCACAAATCAAGTTTTAAAAAAAAAAGTAAAGAACTCCATTAAACCAAAAATGAACAAAAATAGAATCAAATTATGTACCAAGCATAAAACTACCACAAATCAGTATCAATAAATAAATATAACCCGAAACAAACAGAAATAAAAAAAAGGCAAACTCAAAACAAGCAGAAATTAATATGAGTAGGGTTCTAAACTCCATGCGTTCTAAAATCTAGAATATAATTTGTATTTTACTGAAAAACTTCAAATGAATTTAGTGAAAAAAATGGGTATGGTCAGTTTAATGAAAAAAATAGAATCAAATAGTCTACCAAGCATACAACTACGACGAATCAGTATCAATAAAAAAATGAAACCCAAAACAAATAGAAATTAAAGTATGTCAAACTCAAAACGAATAGAAACTAATCTGAGAAGGGCTCTAAACCCTATGCTTTCTAAAAGCTATAATATAATTTTGTACTTTATTCAAAATTTTTTTTTTATGTTTTCACTTTTATAACCTTAAGAAATCAAAAATTAATTAATATTTTATGGAATAAATATCACCGTATGTACATTAAACTGACAATACAAATTTTTTCCAGTAAATTCTTTAGATTTTTTTTTAGTTCTTTACTGAAAATGTTTGACAGTAAGAGCTCAAAATCCTATTCTATGGACAAAAAAATGTATTCTTTTTCTTTTTAACTCTTATATAGCAATTCTTTAAAAAAAATTCTTTTTAATGTTTTCATTTTTATAAATTTGAGAAATTAAAAATTAATTAAGATTTCAAGGAATAAATATCAGCATATGTATATCAAACTGACAATGTAGATTTTTTTCAGTAAATTCATTTGATTTTTTTTTCAGTAAAGTACAAATTATATTCTGGCTTTTAGAAAGCGTAGTGTTTAGAACCCTAGTAAGATTAAGTCTTGGTTACATCACGTGTTGGTTAAGCCTGGGCATGAATTAAAAAAAATAAATCAAAATTAAATTAAAACAAAGTATTTTCAACTATGACTGGGGGAGGGGGTAATTTTCCTCCGGGAGTATACTTAATGGGGTTTGAGAATTTTCCAGGTGAAAATACCTAAACCTACAGAAAATAGCCTAAGCAATTAAACTATTTCTGAAGGATAGATTGTCTTTGGACTCATCAAATTATTAATGTCTAAGCTGTGAAAGACGAAAAACGCACCGAATCTAATGAACTAGCTTTGCTTATTTTTTGCACTGTAGTAATTTAGACGAAAATGTAGCATTTACCTTGAAAATTTTGAATAAAGATTCTGTGAATGTGGAATAAAAACACAATTGAAAAATTAAAATGAAAAAGAAAAAAAATAATACCGTTTCTGACATATTTTGTTGACTAGTTATAATAGATACATACATTGGTGGGCGTGTAATAATAATTTAAGCTCGAAAGATAACTAACTTACAATAATAATTCTTCTCGTGTTAAAAATTACCTTATTAGCAGTCATGTTAAAATTACTAGGAATTACAAAGTTGAATCGGAGCTCAAGAAGGGATGTAGCTCCAAATTTTATTGAGGGGAGGGGGGCAAGAGGGATCTCAATCCGGAAAGTCAAGAGCATGGGCTATAGAATCTTTTTTTCTCCAAATCATTGCTCGCCTGAAACAACACCATTGCTTTGAAGGGCATTTTTAGAAATAGACTTAATTATGAATACATTTTTCAGTAGATTCATTTGAACTTTTTTCATCTCTTTACTGAAAACGTTTGACACTAAGAGCTCAAAATCTTATTTTATGGCAAAAAAAAATTCTTCTTTATCTTTTTAATTTTTATATAGCAATTCTTATAAAAAAAATTCTTTTTAATATAGTTACTTACACAGCTCTAAAGAATTAGAAATCGATTATAATTTTAAGGAATGCATATTAGCATACGTATAATAAACTAAGCATGCAGATTGTTTTTCAGTAAATTCTTTAGAATTTTTTTCAGTGAGTAGAAAATTATGTTGGGACTTTTAGGAAGCAAGGGAATTCGAAGCCTATTCAGATTAAGTCTTGGTTACATCATGTCTTGGTTAAGCCTTGGCATGAATTAAAAAAAAATCGAAATTAAATTAAAAAAAAATACTATAACTGAAAACTATAACTGGGAGAGGGGGTAATTTTCCTCAGGGAGTATTCTTAATGGAGTTTGAGAATTTTCCAAGAGAAAACACCTAAACCTAAAGATAATAGTCTAAGCAATTAAAATATTTCTGAAGGATAGATTGTTTTTAGACTCATCAAATTATTAATATATAAGCTTTTATAGACGAAAAACGCGCCGAATCTAATGAACTAGCTTTGCTTATTTTTTTGCACCGTCGTAATTTAGACGAAAATGTAGCATTTCCCTTGAAAATTTTGAATGAAAATTCTGTGAATGCGCAATAAAAACGCAATTAAAAAATTAAAATGAAAAAGAAAAAAATAATACCGTTTTTGACAAGTTTTCTTGACTAATTATAAATACATACACACGTGGGCGTCTAGTAATAGCTTAAGCTCGAAAGATGACTAACTTACAATAATAATTCTTCTCGTGTTAAAAATTACCTTATTAGCAGTCATGTCAAAATTACTGGGAATTAGAAAGTTGAATCGGAGCTCTCAAGCAGGGATGTAGCTACAACACTTTATTGGGGGGGGGGGAGGGCAAGATGGATCTCCATCTGAAAGGGGTGGAACCAAGAGGAGAGGGGGGTACGCGCCCCCTAGCGTAGTCAAAAGTTGTGTAATTTAATTAATTAGCCCTCGTTCGCTTTCATTAAACTTGTTTTTAACGCAAGTTTATCGGATCAACCTCTTTTGCGCCCCCCCCCTAAATTGTTTCTATAGGATCAACCTATTTTTCACTCCCCCCTCCTAAACAAATCCTGGATCTGCCCCTGCCATCCGAAAAGTCAAGAGCATGGGCTATAAAATCATTTTTTCTCCAAATCATTGCCCGCCTGGAACAACGCCACTGCTTTCAAGGTTATTTTTAGAAATATGATTAATTATGAATAAATATTTTTGGCCATAGAATAGGATTATGAGCTCTTAGTGTCAAACATTTTCAGTAAAGAACTGAAAAAAATTCAAATGAATTTACTGAAAAAAATATGTATTGTCAGTTTAATGTACATATGATGATATTTATTCCATAAAATCTTAATTAATTTTTGATTTCTTAAGGTTATAAAAGTGAAAAAAAAAAAAAATGAATATACAAAATTATATTCTAGCTTTTAGAAAGGATAGGTTTTAGAACCCAACTCATATTAATTTCTGCTTTTTTTTAGTTTGACTTATTTTAATTTCTGTTTGTTTCGGGTTATATTTATTTATTGATTCTGATTTGTGGTAGTTGTACGCTTGGTATATAATTTGATTCTATTTTGTTCATTTTTGGTTTAATGGAGTTATTTACTTTTTTTGAAAAACGTATTTTGTGGAAAAATCTTAACTAATTTTAGATTTCTTAAACTTATAAAGGTGAAAACATTTAAAAGAATTTTTATCAATAAAGAAAATAATTATATTCTGGCTTTTAGAAAGCAAAGGGTTTAGCATTAGCCCCTGTTTGTATTCTGTTTTGTATTAACTTTCCGTCAGAGACTGAAAAGCCACTCTAATCCTTTCATCCTAGGACATGCTGATATCTGATATCTAATATCAGCTGATATCTAAATAAGCAATGAATTTTTAATTAGTAAAACAAAAGTAAGTTTTAAAATGATAATTAACATATTTATTTCGGAATTTTTCTAGTACGGCCATATCTAATATCATGTATATCTAACATGAAAAAAACTATTTATTTTTTTTCACTTGCACTAATATTCAAAGATGGTGATGAATTTAGTGATATAGTATTCGAAGTTTAGTATACAGTAATTTTCGATGAATAAAAATTTGAAAAGAGCTAATTAAACTGAATTCCAATTATTTTTGGAAAAAAAACCGTTAATAAGTATTTTTATTTGGGGGGGGGCATGCTTTGGAGGGACAGGGGAGAGTTCCAATAATTGTTGGAATAAAATAAAACTATTAACGCTTTTTCTTCATTTTTGGAGGGGGGGGGGGGGGTTCTGGTCATGCAGGGAAGGCCAGGGGCCAGTTTCTTTAAGAACTGGAATAAAACATCGTTAATAAGTTTTGAGTGGGGGTGGGGTATGGACTTATCTGATCTATGATCAGGGAGTTTACATCCATGTCCACTGGTTTACATTTCATCTGTTCTCATTTTAATAGCTGTTTTGTCTGTAATACTCACATTTCGTTTTGTCAAGAGAAGTCTTGTTACCTCCCCCCCCCCCATAATTTCCAATCCACAAGCTGGGCGTGAGAATTCATAATTTTTATTCAAAAGAGTCTTCTTCTTATATTGTATGACCATCGATTCAATTTGAGCAGCCTTCATGAAAATAATTCTAAGGGAATATAGGGAAGAGGAGATCAAAGAGTCTGTCAACCAAACAAAACTACAACAAAGTGTAGCATTCTTGCTTTGCTTTTATATTGCTATATACGTATAAAATTATTTCGTTTTTATTTAGTCATTTGCAAAAATTGGGGTTGTCTCTCAGATTTTTTTTTTTTTTAACCTAAAATACCCATGAACAAAATATTCGTACGATCCTGATTTCAAGAATAGAAAGGTCATACAGTAATTTGTATACAGTAATTTTCGAAGAACAAAAATAATGCTAATTTTGACTATTAATACTGTTAGAAAAACATAGCTCTTAGACATTCCAAATATTCTGCAAGGATTCTGAAATGCCACAGCCATTTCGTTTTTACCGGATTTCTAATTCTATTGATGAATAATGAAGAAGACCAGCTTCCAGCCCGCGACTTGCAAAGTTTCTACCTCATGAATAGGTAGAATATCTTGTAAATAAAAATTGGATTTGAGGAAGACTAAAATCTATTCTATAAATCATATACAACAACTTTCTATATAAACCTTATATGCCCCCAGGGCATAACTTATAACCCTTGCACTGAGGGTTCCAAGGGGGATATCATCCTAAAAGACCTAATTTCGAGAACTTTCAACTACGTTGAACAAAATGGATATCTCAATGGAAAAAATGGAAATTTTGATTGGATGTGTTTGGGAAAATAGTGGGTGTGAGAGGGGCGTTAGTCACTATCCAATCACTTTAAACTATTAAAAAAGGCACTAGCCCTTTCAATTTCCAATTGAATGAGCCCCTTTGAAGTTTCTACGACAACGCTTACAATAAAAACTTTATATGCCCCCAGGGCATAACTTACAACCTTGCATTGAGGGCTCTGAGGGAGTTATCATCCTAAAGGACAAAATTTCCAGAACTTTCAACTACGTTGAACAATATGGATATCTCAAAATTTTAATTCGATATGTATGGGAAAATGGTGGGCATGAGAGGGGCGTTAGTCACTATCCAATCACTTTCAACTATTAAAAAAGGCACTAGCCCTTTCAATTTCTAATTGAATGAGCCCTTTTGAAGTTTCTACGACAAGGCTTTCAATAAAAACTTCATATGCCCTAAGGGTATAACTTACAACCCTTGCCCTGAGGGCGGGGGAGGGAGGTGTTTTCATCTTTAAGGACCTAATTTCCAAAACTTTAAACTACGTTGAATAAAATGGGTATCTAAAAATTTTGATTGGATGTGTTTGGGGGAATGATGGGCGCGTATGGGGGGCTAGTTGCCCTCCTATCACTTTTGACTATTAAAAAGGGCACTAGCCCTTTGAATTTCCAATCGAATGAGCCCCTTTTGAAGATTCTACGACAACGTCTTCTATAAAAACCTTATATGCCCCCCGGGCATAACTTAAAACCCTTGCCCTGAGGGTTTTGGGGGATTGTCCTCCCCAAAAATATATTTTCTATCGGAAAATCAACTACGCTGAACAAAATGGCTATCTCAAAATTTTTACTGGATGTGTTTGGGGGAATGATGGGCATGGGGGGGGCTAGATGCCATCCAATCACTTTTGACTATTAAAGAGGGCACTAGCCCTTTGAATTTCCAATTGAATGAGTCTGTTTTGAAGTTTCTACGACAACGCCGTCTATAAAAACCTTATATGCCCCCAGGGCATAACTTAAAACCCTTGCACTGAGGGCTCTGGTGGAGTATCCTCCTCAAAAACTTATTTTCTATCTGGAAATCCACTACGCTCAACAAATTGGGTATGTCAAAATTTTGATTGGATGTGTTTGGAGAAATCATGGGAGTGGGGGCTAGTTGCCCTCCAATCACTGTCGACTATTAAAAAGGGCACTAGACCTTTGAATTTCCAATCGAATGAGCCTTTTGGAAGTTTCTACGACAACACCTTCTATAAAAACCTTATATGCCCCTAGGGCATAACTTAAAACTCTTGCCCTGAGGGTTGTGGAGGAGTGTCCTCCTCAAAAACATATTTTCTATCTCAAAATCAGCTAAGCTGAACAAATTGTATATCTCAAAATTTTTATTGGATGTGTTTGGGAGAATGATGGGCGTGGGGTGGGGGGGCTAGACTATTAAAAAGGGTACTAACCCTTCAAATTTCCCATCGGATGAGCCTGTTTTGAAGTTTCAACGACAACACCTTCTATAAAAACCTTATATCCCCCCAGGGCATAGCTTAAAACTCTTGCCCTGTGGGTTGTTGGGGAGTGTCCTCCTCAAAAACATATTTTTCTATCTGGAAATCAACTACGCTGAACAAAATGGCTATCTTAAAATTTTGATGGGATGACTTTGGAGGAATGATGGGCGTGGAGGGGGGCTAGTTGCCCTCCAATCACTTTAGACTATTAAAAAGGGCACTAGCCACTCCAATTTCCAATCGAATGAGCATTTTCGAAGTTTCTACGACAACTGCTTCAATACGAAGTGCCCGTGTATGGAGAAAAAAAAAAAAAATTTTTTTTGTATATATTGATTGGATTTGTTTGGAGAAAAGATGGGCGTGAGAGGGGGGTTAGTTGCCTTCAAATCAGTTTCGACTATTAAAAAAGGCACTAGCCCTTTGAATTTCCAATCGAATGACCCTGTTTTGAAGTTTCTACGACAATTCCTTCTATAAGAACCTGATGTGCCCCCAGGGCATAACTTAAAACCCTTGCCCTGAGGGTTTTGGGGGAGTGTCCTCCTCAAAAACATATTTTCTATCTTGAAATCAACTACGCTGAACAAAATGGCTATCTAAAATATTGATTGGATGTGTTTGGTTAAAGATGGGCGTGAGAGGGGGGTTAGTTGCCTTAAAATCACTTTCAATTATTAAAAAGGGCATTAGCCCTTTGAGTTTCCAATCGAATAAGCCATTTTTCAAGTTTCTACTACAAAGATTTCAATCAAAACCTTATATAACCCCAGGGTAAAACTTATAACCCTTGCCCTGAAGACTGTGGGGGGAGTGTCCTGCTCAAAGCTATTATTTCTTGAAATCAACTACGCTGAACAAAATGGCTATCTCAAAATTTTGATGGGATGTCTTGGGTGAATGGAGGGCTAGTTGCTCTCCAATCACTTTCAACTATTAAAAAGGGGACTAGCCACTCTAATTTCCAATCAAATAAGTCCTTTTTGAAGTTTCAATGACAACTGCTTCAATACGAAGTGCCCGGGTGTGGAGAAAAAAAAACACATTTTTTTATATATTGATTGGATTTGTTTTGAAAAAAGATGGGCGTGAGAGGGGGGTTAGATGCCCTCAAATCAGTTTCGACTATTAAAAAGGGCACTAGCACTCTGAATTTTCAATCGAATGAGTCCTTTTTCAAGTTTCTACGACAAAGATTTCAATAAAAACCTTATATAACCCCAGGGAATAACTTACAACCCTTGCCCTGAAGACTGTGGGTGGAGTGTCCTGCTCAAAGGTATAATTTCCCGAACTTTAAACTGCGTGGATCAAAATGGCTATCTTAAAATCTTTATTGGATGTGTTTGGGGAAATGGTGGGCGTGGAAGGGGTGTTATTTGCTTTCAATTACCTCTCGACTATTAAAAAGGGTACTAGCCGTTCCAATTTCCAATCGAATGAGCCCTTTTTGAAGTTCCTACGACAACGCGTTATATAAAAAACCTTATATGCCCCTCGGCATAATTTACAACCCTTACCCTGAGGGCTGTGGGATTGTCATCCTCAGAGACCTAATTTCAACTACGCTGAACAAAATGGCTATCTCAAAATTTTATTGGATGTGTTTGGGGAAATGATGGGTGAGGGGAGGGGCTAGTTGCCCTCCAATCCCTTTCGAGCATTAAAAAGGGCACTAGCTCTTTGAATTTCCGATCAAATGAGCATTTTTTGAAGTTTCTACGGCAACGCCTTCTATAAAAACCTTATATGCCCCCAGGGCATAACTTAAAACCCTAGCCCTTAGGGTTGTGGGGGAGTGTCCTTCTCAAAAACCTATTTTCTATCTGGAAATCAACTACGCTGAACAAAATGGCTATCTCAGAATTTTGATTGGAAGTGTTTGGGGGAATGATGGGCGTGGCCTGGGGGCTAGTTGCCCTCCAATCACTTTCGATTATTAAAAAGGGCACTAGCCATTCCAATTTCTAAACGAATTAGCCCTTTTCGAAGTTTCTACGACAACTCCGTCTATACGAAGTGTCCGGGTATGGAGAAAAACAAAAGAAAACGCATCGTGCCAACATCTTTCTTTACTTAGGTAGCGCTATTGCGCTGCCTATGATGCTACCAAGCTAAGTGAAGCTATCTACTTGATCGATCTTATCGTTATCCAATATCACCTCTTCGCCTTTATTTATTCTTATTCCAAGCGACTTAGTTAAAATTAATTTTCACATCTATTCTCGCAACCTGAATTATAATAATCTCCAAAAAAAACATTTATTTGGGATGGTAAGAACAATTCCTGCCATTGTTTCATAGCTGTAAAAGGGAAGAAACTTTGCAAAAATCAGATGGTACTTCACTATCATCAGGGCAGCTACCTAACAATAGAAGATATATTATCAATATCATGAATGGATAACCCAAATCATTCAAAAATATTTGACGCTCGTGGAGCAACTGAAAAAAAAGAACCAGAAGCGAAACTAAACATCAACATGAAATTATATGTCAAAACTTGTTTTGACATATTATATGACAAATTACATGTCATCAATTAGTAAAACAAGCGAACTAGGTTGTGATATGGCGAAAATCGGGAGAATGCTGAGACTGGCAGATTCCTGTGCAGCGTGGTTAATTTTGCTGTTAAATATGGAACATCAAATTTGTGAACAATTCAGTCCCTTTATAAAACGAAAAGTAAATTTGAAGGAGTGGAAAAAAGTTGGAAGCCGCCTAAATATTGTTTAAGATAGAATAAATATATGGACTTAACTAATCTGAGTAATCAGTGGGGCATTTGTGGTCCAAACCTGAAAGATATGTGTTTTATTTAATATCAGTAATTAATTAAAAAACTTAAGATATTCGTATCTCCTCTAAATGCCACGCATGATATGGAGGAGGAATAATTCAATGAATAGGAAGTATTGTATTTGTTTTTTTGCAATACTATCTTACTTTTTTTTAATTCTGTATGGTTTTATCTCTGTAATTACATATCAAGGAATTTTTGGAGAGCGTTCATTAAGGCTCATTTAGAATACAATTTCTTTTGTCTTTTTGTAATCATATTTTATATATACGACATTGGAGCGTCAATCTCCATTACTAAAAGCTAATTTTTCCAGAGAGAGAGAGAGTGAAGACAAAGAAATGACACTAACCCAGTAAAATTAATGACCACCCTTTTCGCCTATTCTTCGGATATTTTTGTTTATTTCAAGTACCGCCCAGTAGTTTTTAAAAAATCATTTGGGATCAAACCAAATCTTTAATGAATCAGTTATGAAAGTTAAGATCAAAGCAGCAGACAACTCATAAAAGGACGGTCTCGGTCTAAAAATTACTCTTCAAATAACAGTTCTTCCAGCATTTGCTCATGGTCCTACATATGGTGCTTTACTGAAATTAAAGAATTTTTTTTCAACTGAAAGTAAGGAGGAACATCAAAACTTAAAACGAACAGAAATTATTACTTATACACGTGCCCTTTTTAATAGTCGAAAGTGATTGGAAAGCAACTAACACCCCTTCCACGCCCACCATTTCCCCAGACACATCCAATAAAGATTTTCAGTTAGCCCGCAGTTCAAAGTTCGGGAAATTATAGCTTTGAGCAGGAAACTCCCCCCACAGTCTTCAGGGCAAGAGTTATAAGTTATGCCCTGGGGCTATATAAGGTTTTTATTGAAATCTTTGTCGTAGAAACTTGAAAAAGGGCTCATTCGATTGGAAATTCAAAGGGCTAGTGCCCTTTTTAATAGTCGAAAGTGATTGGAAAGCAACTAACACCCCTTCCACGCCCACCATTTCCCCAAACACATCCAATAAAGATTTTCAGTTAGCCCGCAGTTCAAAGTTCAGGAAATTATACCTTTGAGCAGGACACTCCCCCCACAGTCTTCAGGGCAAGAGTTATAAGTTATGCCCTGGGGTTATATAAGGTTTTTATTGAAATCTTTGTCGTAGAAACTTGAAAAAGGGCTCATTCGATTGGAAATTCAAAGGGCTAGTGCCCTTTTTAATAGTCGAAAGTGATTTGAAGGCAACTTACCCCCCTCTCACGCCCATCTTTTCTCCAAACACATCCAATCAATATAAATAAAAAAAAATTTTTTTTTCTTCATCCCCGGGCACTTCGTATCGAAGCAGTTGTCGTAAAAACTTCGAAAAGGGCTTATTCGATTGGAAATTGGAGTGGCTAGTGCCCTTCTTAATAGTCTAAAGGGACTGGAGGGCAACTAGCCCCCCCCCCACGCCCATCATTCCGCCAAAATCATCCCATCAAAATTTTAAGATAGCCATTTTGTTCAGCGTAGTTGATTTCCAGATAGAAAATATGTTTTTGAGAAGGACACTCCCCCACAACCCACAGGGCAAGAGTTTTAAGCTATGCCCTGGGGGGATATAAGGTTTTTTATAGAAGGTGCTGTCGTTGAAACTTCAAAACAGGCTCATCCGATTGGAACTTTGAAGGGCTAGTACCCTTTTTAATAGTCTAGCCCCCCCCCCCAAGTCCATCAATCTCCAAAACACATCCAATAAAAATTTTGAGATAGACATTTTGTTCAGCTTAGCTGATTTTGAGATAGAAAATATGTTTTTGAGGAGGACACTCCTCCACAACCCTCAGGGCAAGAGTTTTAAGTTATACCCTGGGGGCATATAAGGTTTTTAATGAAGGTGTTGTCGTAGAAACTTCAAAAAGGCTCATTCGATTGGAAATTCAAAGGGCTAGTGCCCTTTTTAATAGTCGAAAGTGATTGGAGGGCAACTAGCCCCCCACTACCATGATTTCTCCAAACACATCCAATCAAAATTTTGAGATTGCCAGTTTGTTGAGCGTAGTGGATTTCCAGATAGAAAATAAGTTTTTGAGGAGGATACTCCACCAGAGCCCTCAGGGCAAGGGTTTTAAGTTATGCCCTGGGGGCATATAAGGTTTTTATAGAAGGCGTTGTCATAGTAACTTCAAAACAGACTCATTCGATTGGAAATTCAAAGGGCTAGTGCCCTCTTTAACAGTCGAAAGTGATTGGATGGCATCTAGCCCCCCCCCCCCATGCCCATCATTCCCCCAAACACATCCAACAAAAATTTTGAGATAGCCATTTTGTTCAGCGTAGTTGATTTTCAGACAGAAAATATATTTTTGAGGAGGACACTCCCCCAAAACCCTCAGGGCAAGGGTTTTAAGTTATGCCCTGGGGGCATATAAGGTTTTTATAGAAGGCGTTGTCGTAGAAACTTCAAAAGGGGCTCATTCGATTGGAAATTCAGAGGGCTAGTGCCCTTTTTAATAGTCGAAAGTGATAGGAGGGCAACTAGCCCCCCCCCCCCCCCCCAAACGCCCATCATTCCCCCAAACACATCCAATCAAAATTTTTAGATAGCCATTTTATTCAACGTAGATGAATGTCTTTGAAATTATATCTTTAAGGATGAAAACCCCTCCCCCCACAACCCTCAGGGCAAGGGTTGTAAGTTATGCCCTTGGGGCATATAAAGTTTTTATTGAAAGCCTTGTCGGCAAAACTTCAAAAGGGCTCATTCAATTGAAAATTAATAATTTTTTCGTTTATGATATCAAGTTTTCTGTCAGAAGTAGCAGGTTTTCCTCAACACTAACAAATTTTCTCATCGAAGTAACAAATGTTTAATTAATTTGTACTAACAAACTTTTACGTAACACTATCAAATTTCTCTCAGAAATAACACGTTTTTTACTTAACAATAACAAATTTTTTCAAATAGTATCAAGTCTTCCATCAAAGATAACAATTTTCTCTTAGAAGTAACACTTTTTTCGTCAGTGATAACAATTTATCTGTTAGAAGAAGCAAGTTTCTCTTAACACTAAAAAATTGTCTCTTCGAAGTAACAACTCTTCTAAATACTAACAAAGTTTTACTTAACATTATCAAATTAACTCTCAGAAGTAGCAAGTTTTCCCTAACACTAACAAATTTTCTCTTCGAAGTAACAACCTCTTCCCTAATGCTAACAAATATTTACTTAACACTATCAAACTATTTATAGAAGTATAAATTTTATCTACGTTTAAGTTAGGTTCTTTGAACCTAGCTTAACATGAGCGCTCATGTTAACCTAGATTAAAGGAACCTAACTTAAACGTAGAGAAAATTGATACTTCTATAAATAATTTGATAGTGTTAAGTAACACTTTGTTAGTATTAGGGAAAAAGTCGTTACTTCGAAGAAAAAATTTGTTAAAGTGTTAAGGAAAACTTGCTACTCCTGAAAGAAAAGTTGTTATCACAAACAAAACAAATGTTACTTCTAAGCGAAATTTGTTATCTTTGACAGAAAACTTGGCTCTTGTGTGTGTGTGTGTGTGTTTGTGTGTGTATGTGTTTATTGCATTGTTGTATGTGTGTGTTTGTGTGTGTGTTTTTGTGTGTGTGTGTGTTTTCGTGTATGTATGTTTGTGTGTGTGTGTTATTATGTGTGTGTATGTTCTTGTGTGTGTGTTTTTTGTGTGTATGTGTGTGTTTTTGTGTGTATGTGGGTGGGTGTGTCTGTGTGTCTGTGTTTTTGTGTGTCTGTGTGTGTGTTTTCTTGTGTGTGTGTGTGTTTTGTGTTTGTGAGTGTGTTTTTTTGTGTGTTTGTGTGTGTGTGTGTGTTTGTGTGTGTGTGTTTGTTTGTGTTTTTTGTGTTTGTTTTTTTTTTGTGTGTGTGCGTTTTTGTGTGTCTGTTTTGGTGTGTGTGTGTTTGTTTTTGTGTGTGTGTTTTTTTGTGTTTTTGTTTTTGTGTGAGTGTTTGTGTGTGTTTTTTGTGTTTCTGTGTGTGTTTTTGGTGTGTGTGTGTGTGTTTGTGTGTGTTTGTTTTTTTGTTTGTGTTTTTTTGTGTGAGTGTTTGTGTGTGTTTTTTGTGTTTCTTTGTGTGTTTTTGTGTGTGTGTGAGTGTGTGTTTTGTGTGCGTGTATGTGTGTGTTTGTGTTTTTGTGTGTTTGTTTTGTTGTTTGTGTGTCTGTGTGTTTGTGTGTGTATGTGTGTGTGTATGTTTTTTTGTGTTTGTGTTCTGTGTGAGCGTGTGTGTGTGTTTTGTGTGTGTGGGTGTGTTTCTGTGTGAGTGTGTTTGTGTGTGTTTTGTGTGTGTATGGTTGTGTGTGTGTGTTTTGTGTGTGTGTCTTTTTATGTGTTTGTTTGTGTGTGTGTGTGTGTGTTTTGTGTGTGTGTCCGTGTGTGTGTTTGTTTGTGTGTGTTTGGTGTTGTGTGTGGGTGTAATTTGTGTGTGTGTGTGTTTTTTTGTGTGTTTTATTTTGTGTAAGTGTGTGGGTTTGTTTTGTGTGTGTGTGTGTTTTTATATGTGTGTTTGTTTGTGTTTGTGTGTGTGTGTGTGTGTGTGTTTATGTGTTTGTTGGTGTGTGTTTTTTTGTGTGTGTGTTTTTTTTGTTTGTGTGTGTTTCAAACTTTAGAAGACGATTAAAATGATCATGACGGGTGTCTTAGGGGTGCTAAAAAGTATTTATAGTGCGGTACTATGGCATGAATTGCTTGCGAAAACCCAAATGAATGACTTGAAGTAAAACTTTTAACAAAATATGTCTTAAAAGTCTTTTGGAGGAGATGGGGCGATGACAAAGGTGTTTCACAGGGTTGGAATATTGTGACATTGTAGGTGAAATGCTTAGAGTGTCAAACCCTAGTAAAAAAAAGGGGGCGACTTCTCTGTTTTCATAAATATAGTGTTTAATGGGATTCTTTAGCTTATTTTCGGGGCGAAAAAGGTTGAATTTGGTATCACATGGATGATGGTTGGAGTGGAGTGATGAGGGCTGGTATGAGTGTGAAAACAGTGTAGCAGCGAGATTCCATTCTGGGTAATAAGTATAATTTTTAATGGTTTGGGTATTTACCCTTCTCGCAAGATGATCATCCAACCTCTTCCATTAGGTGTCATTGCTTAAGATGTGCACCTCCGTTATTACGCAGTATCCACTTGTGTGCCGTGCTCAGAGGGATTCCCCCATGGAGTCCTGGAGTCTAGATTATACGATACAATGGCGTCATTCATGTTAGACCTGGTCACAGAAATCCTGGGGGTCTTCCAGGAAAAAAGTACCTAAACATGGATGGGAATCTTGGCAATACAGAAGAAATATTAGAATGCCTGGAATCCCGGTTGGGTTTCCAAGGGGGGGGGGGGTATGCCAGATGAATGCTAGAAACTGGGATGCTGTGACGCTAGAGGGGTGCATGTCCTAGAAATTCAATGATGATTTCACTATTATTACAACTTTTTGATTATCTCAAGCAAGTCCATTTTTAACCTCCTTTATCGCCTAGCGAAAGTGTGGATTCCGTCCCCGGAATGAGTAAACACTGAGCAAACTCCCCAACAGTTCGTGGGATGGGTGGGAACAAGATCTTTCTCAAAATAGAATTTCTCTCTTTGCGTGTTTTGATATTTATTGCTGAAAATGTGCCTTGGCTTGCGTGAGGGCTGTGAAAAACCGGTCGGTGGACTGGATATTCCTCATTAAGGTGACTAGCAATCTGGTCGGTACCCTAATGGAGGGAGGGCCGCTGTAGGCTAACAAAAAAAAATAAGAAAACATTTAAAAATTAAACACTCGAAAATTACCACTTTGCGCAACTAAAAAAAAAATAAATATAAAAATAAATGACTAGATAAAAAAAAGGCAGTGCTGAGCTGGTGATAGAAAAAACAGGCCCCGTGGCCCCAAAGACGCCCCTCTCCTCCCCTGGAGTCCTCTCCTTTCATCTTTCCTTAAATTACACATGTTATTGTTTATATTTTATCCTTTTGTAAGTCACAATAATGCCTAAAAATTGCACCTCTTATCAAGGCTCCCTCTGAAAATGAAGGCTAGGTGGACGATGGAAGCTATTGTTAGAATATTGTGAAATATAAATACTTTCTAAGACCACACTGGCTATACATGATGTATGAAGCTAAGAGAGGAAAGGAAATAATAAATGAAAAATAAAACCAAAAAAGGGTGAGAAAACAAGGATTTTGTCAGCCAGTGGTAAAATATGAAAACGAGAAACAAGCAAATATTTCGACAAGGACCTCCGCCAAGTTGTACTCAGTGCTAAATAAAATGGAAAAAGAAAAAAAAACAACAACAAGAATTTAACATTTTGGAGTCTACTGTACAAGATCCGAACAAACAATGAATGAAAGACCAAGCCATAACCAATGAAAAAAGGGAATTACCAAAGAGATTGGGCAAGAACGTTTTGGCTCGCAATACTTTTTGCTCTTCTGCAATTTCAGTTTTCATTAGATATGTTATTAGGTTCTCTTAAATTTAAATGGGTGCAAATATTAATTGAGGCCTTTAGTATTAAATTGTTATAAATTGGGCTTAATGAAATGTCTCCGGTGTCTCTATTTATAGCCAAATTCCTGTTTATATATATATATATATATATATTATTTTTATCTCAATTACCTCTTTAAAAGATTGCGGTAGGCAATTTACAGTGGATAATAAAGTTGCCTGCTCAAAAAGAACCAAATTTGTAGGATTTTCAAAGATATGCAGGGCCAAGGCGGAATCAAAGTTGTCATTTTTATTTTTCAATCTCAGGGACTTATCTATTGAAATTTTGTGTTCATGCAAACATTCGCCAGGTTGTTGATGGGTCCTACCAATGTAAAATTTCCCACATGAACCCGAAACTCTGTGGACACCACTACCCAGTATATGATCAGTTTTGTCTTCCTGAGTTGAAAAAATGTTCAATTTTTTGCTCACTTTCGAAAGAAACAGAAAGATTGTGTTTATTTAAAGTTTTTCCAAGTTTATCACTAAGTTTTGAAATGCATGGTAGACTGGTAAAAGTTTTTTCCTCCATTGCCGAAACAACTGAATCAAGGGGGACACGCTCCCTATTTTCTTGTTTTATCTTTTTTAATCGTCTATCTATGATATTTTCAATAAGCTTTATTAGGTAGCCATTGCAGAATAGAATATCTTTGATATAATTTAATTCAGAATTTACACGATTAAGTGAACACATTTTTAAAACTCTGTCGACTAAAGAGATTATTACCTCTCTTTTAACAGAAGCAGGGTGGTTTGACGAGAAGTGTAGATACCGATCATTATGGGTCGGCTTTCTGTATATAGAAAATTCAAGGCTAGGAGTATTTCTTATAATAAAAACATCCAAGCTTTCTTGAATCATTTAGTTCCATTGTGAACTGGAGATTTGAATCAAAAGAGTTTAGATATACCAAGAGAGTCCTGTCCTTGTTTCCAAACAGAAAGGATATTATCAACGAAACGAAA
This sequence comes from Artemia sp. Qi Xiang Cuo, assembly GCF_049724085.1. NCBI lineage: Eukaryota > Metazoa > Arthropoda > Branchiopoda > Anostraca > Artemiidae > Artemia > Artemia sp. Qi Xiang Cuo. The sequence goes on along the minus strand of NC_142802.1, from coordinate 6,632,073 downwards.
CCAGAGGGAGTGTTTTAAGTGGAAATTATTCAAAGCAGATTGTTCTATGAAATCCATGCAAAAAAGGGCAAAAACGATCAGAAATTAAATAAATAAAACAAGTTTTTTCAACTGAAAGTAAGGCGCAACATCAGAACTTAAAACGAACAGAAATTATTACTTATACGAGGGGGCAGTCCTCTCCTCAATACCTCGCGCTTTACGCTAAAGTTTTTCTTAGAAAATTTCAAAGAGCAATGTATTGAAGAGTGGAAAGCCCCCCTCGTATAAGTAATAATTTCTGTTCGTTTTAAGTTCTGATGTTGCTCTTTACTTTCAGTTGAAAAAAAACTTGTTTTATTTATTTAATTTCTGATCGTTTTTAAATAATGCAGGCAAAACTGGCTCCCACTCCATGGAAAATTCCTTCTCCCCACGGAGAATCCCTCCATGGAAATTATTCACACGTAAAATACCGCCCTCTCCTCTCGCCAGGTAAACTCCTCTCAGACAATTTACTTCTAGCTGAAAATTCCCCCCGAAAAATTTGTTGCGGACGGTTCCAGGTGAAATTTTTTTCTTAGCGCGCTTTCATTTGAAAGATTGTTTTTAAAAGCATGTTGGAAATCCCCTCCTCAGTGGAAAAATTTTACCACATATTACCCCCCCCCCCCCCAGTAGAAAGTTGCTCCCGTATGGTGAATTTTTCTCGTGAAAAATGACCCCTTCTACGGAAAGATATTCTAGCCAACTCCAACCCGATAAAACTTTCCCCTCGGACAATTCCCCGTTATATCTCCACATGTAAAATTGAATGGGCAAAGTGGAAGTAAGACATTCCCCCAGTGCAAAATTTCCAGGACTTTTCCCCCCGTGTAAAATTTTCTCTGGAAAGTTCACCCCCCCCAGAAACTTCCCTCTACATGGATTATTTTCCCCGTTGAAAATCCGCTAGGCAGAAGAACTCACCCCCCCCCCCACCAAAAAATGTATACATACATCCCAATAACAAATACTATACGCAAACAATGGGCAACATTTATAACTTAAAGACCTTTCCCCAGGGACTATGGGGCGTCATGTTATCTCCAAATGCATAGTTGTTGGGCCTATCAGCTATGCAGAACAAAATGGCTATCTAAAAATTTTGATCAGACGACTTTGAGGGAAGAAAGGGGTGGAAGCAGAGCTAGTTGCCCTCTAACCTTTTTGGTCACTTAAAAAGGACAATAGAATTTTTAATTTTTCGTTCAAATGAGGCCTTTCCTGATATTCTAGGACTATTGGTTCGATATGATCATCCCTGAAGAAAACAAACAAATAAACACGCATCCGTGATCTTTCTTTTGGCAAAAATACAAAATTCCACATTTTAGCAGATGGGAGCTTGAAATTCTGCAACAGGGTTCCCGAAGACGCTGAATTTGATGATGTAATTTTCATTAAGATTCATTGGATTTTAAGGGGTATTTCACCCCTTTATCGAAAATCCGGAAAATTTTCTCAGGGAAGTAGCTTTTGATGGGTAACGCGAAACCTAATGAATCTTAAAAATTTGGAATCCAGTTGTATCTGGTTAAGGTGCAGCTAAGACTAGTTTAATCAATAATTAGTACACCCTCCTCATTCTACTTCAGGGATATATAATTAAAAACCCTTAAACTAAGGGTCAAAATACTTATTTTTTTCTGTACTAACTTTTCAAACAGTCCTTGGTAACGTAAGTAGTAACCCCTTACTACTTTTAAGTAGCCCAATCAGAATTCCCAGGACAGCCCTCTGACGTTACGGCAGCCATATCCCTTTTCCTATGACAGCCCTCTGACGTCACAACACCCCTATCAAAATTTCTATGACAGCCTTGGCAAGATTCCTAACCCTGGCAAGATTTCTATGACAGCCTTGGAAATATTCCCATCCTTGGCATGATTCCCACCCTTGGCAAGATTCCCGTGAGAGCCATGTTTCTAGCTGATAAGATTTCTACCGGAGCCTTTTGACCATAGGGAAATCTGGCCATAGGGAAATTAACATAGGATGTTATTGTTCGTTGTTGGTTATGTTAGTTGGTTAAGTTCGTTGGTTATGGTTTTGAATATGATTAATGTTTATGATGTTTGATGGTTATGTTTGTTGATGGTTATGGCTGTTGGTTAGGATTGTTGGTTATGTTTGTTGATTATATTTCTTGGTTATGTTTGTTGATTATGTTTGTAGTTGGTTATGTTTGTTGGTTATGTTTTGCTGGATGTTGGTTGTTGTTTCTTGGTTATGTTTGTTAGTTATGTTTACTGATGGTTAATGTTTGTTTGTTATGTTTGTTGGATTTGATTGTTGGTTGTTCGTTATGTTTGTTGATTATGTTTGCTGGCTATGATAGCTGGATGTTGTTTGTTGGTTATGTTGCTTATGATTAATATTTGTTGTTTATGTGGGTTATGATTAATGTTTGCTGGTTATGTTTCTCGGTTATGTGGTTTGGTGGTTATGATTGCTGGATGTTGTTTGTTGGTTATGTTAGTTCATTGTTGGTTATGTTTGTTGGTAAGGTTTGATGGTTATGTTTGTTGCTTATGTTTGTTGATGGTTATGTTTGTTGTTAGTTGGTTGTGGGTTGTTGGATGAAGATTAGGATATATTTGAAAATAAATGGAGTTACTAGCCAATGCCACCCCTTGTTTGTAGGCGAAATTTTCCTCTACTTGTCTAGACGCTTGTATGAAATCATGTCCAAACATGCCCCCCCAGGTGGCAGAAGCCATGGCACATTAGATACACGGAACTACCAAACTCTAAACCCGTCACACCTAGGCAAAACTCCCAAGACACACCCCTCTGAACTCCAATGATGTCACAGGACTTACTTGAAAAAAGTTAAAAAAAATAATGGGCCTCTCCTTGGGCACTGTTTTATCCCCTTATTTGGCAAATTTTTACATGGATTTCACAGAACAATCTGCTTTGAATAATTTCCACTTAAAACACTCCCTCGGGCTTCGTTTTGTTGATAATATCCTTTCTGTTTGGGAACATAGACAGGACTCTCTTGGAGATTTTTTGGTATATCTAAACTCTTTTGATTCAAATCTCCAGTTCACAATTAACTAAATGATTCAGGAAAGCTTGGATGTTTTGATTATAAGAAATACTCCTAGCCTTAAATTTTCTATATACAGAAAGCCAACCCATAATGATCGGTATCTACACTTCTCGTCAAACCACCCTGCTTTTGTTAAAAGAGAGGTAATAATCTCTTTAGTCGACAGAGTTTTAAAAATGTGTTCACTTAATCGTGTAAATTCTGAATTAAATTATATCAGAGATATTCTATTCTGCAATGGCTACCCAATAAACCTCATTGAAAATATCAGATAGACGATTAAAGAAGATAAAACAAGAAAATAGGTAGCCTGTCCCCCTTGATTCAGCTGTTCCGGCAATTGAGAAAAAAACTTTTACCAGTCTACCATGCATTTCAAAACTTAGTGATAAACTTGGAAAAATTTTAAATAAACACAATCTTTCTGTTTCTTTCGAAAGTGAGCAAAAAATTGAATATTTTTTCAACTCAGGAATACAAAACTGACCATATACTGGGTAGTGGTGTCCACAGAGTTTCGTGTTCATCTGGGAAATTTTACATTGGTAGGACCCATCAACAACTTGGCGAATGTTTGCATGAACACAAAATTTCAATAGATAAGTCCCTGAGATTGAAAAATAAAAATGACAACTTTGATTCCGCCTTGGCCCAGCATATCTTCGAAAATCCTACACATCTTGTTCTTTTTGAGCAGGCAACTTTATTATCCACTGTAAATTGCCTACCGCAATCTTTTAAAGAGGTAATTGAGATAAAAAATATATATATAAACAGGAATTTGGCCATAAATAGAGACACCGGAGACATTTCATTAAGCCCAATTTATAACAATTTAATACTAAAGGCCTCAATTGATATATGCACCCATTTAAATTTAAGAGAACCTATTTAACATATCTAATGAAAACCGAAATTGCAGAAGAGCAAAAAGTATTGCGAGGCAAAACGTTCTTGCCCAATCTCTTTGGTAATTCCCTTTTTTCATTGGTTATGGCTTGGTCTTTCATTCAGTGTTTGTTCGGATCTTGTACAGTAGACTCCAAAATGTTAAATTCTTGTTGTTGTTTTTTTTTTCTTTTTTGTTTAGCACTGAGGACGACTTGGTAGAGGTCCTTGTTGAAATATTTGTTTGTTTTTTGTTTTCATATTTTACCACTGGCTGACAAAATCCTTGTTTTCTCACCCTTTTTTGGTTTTATTTTTCATTTGTTATTTCCTTTCCTCTCTTAGCTTCATACGTCATGTATAGCCAGTGTGGTCTTAGAAAGTATTTATATTTCACAATATTCTAACAATAGCTTACATCGTCCACCTAGCCTTCATTTTCAGAGGGAGCCTTGATAAGAGGTGCAATTTTTAGGCATTATTGTGACTTACAAAAGAATAAAATATAAACAATAACATGCGTAATTTAAGGAAAGATGAAAGGAGAGGACTCCCGGGGAGGGGTGGGGCGTCTTTGGGGCGACGGGGCCTGTTTTTTCCATCACCAGCTCAGCACTGCTTTTTTTATCTAGTCATTTATGTTTATGTATATTTTTTTTTAGTTGCGCAAAATGGTAATTTTCAAGTGTTTAATTTTTAAATGTTTTCTTATTTTTTTTCTTAGCCTACAGTGGCCCTCCCTCCATTAGGGTACCGACCAGATCGTTAGTCACCTTAATGGGGAATATCGAGTCCAGCGACCGGTTTTTCTCAGCCCTCACGCAAGCCAAGGCACATTTTCAGCACAAATATCAAAACACGCAAAGAGAGAAATTCTATTTAGAGAAAGTCTTGTTCCCAACCATCCCACGAACTATTGGAGAGTTTGCTTAGTGTTTACTCATTCCGGGGACGGAATCCACACTTTGGCTAGGCGATAAAGGAGGATGAAAAATGGACTTGCTCGAGATAATCAAAAAGTTGTAATAATAGTGAAATCATCATAGAATTTCTAGGACATGCACCCCTCTAGCGTCACAGCATCCCAGTTTCTAGCATTCATCTGGCATAGCCCCCCCCCCTTGGAAACCCATACGGGATTCCAGGCGTTCTAATATTTCTTCTGTATTGCCAAGATTCCCATCCATGTTTTGGTACATTTTTTTCTGGAAGACCCCCAAGATATCTGTGACCAGGTCTAACATGAATTACACCATTGTATCGCACAATCTAGGCTCCAGGACTCCATGGGGTAATCCCTCTGAGCACGGCACACATGTGGATACTGCGTAATAACTGCGGTGCTCATCTTAAGCAATGACACCTAATGGGAGAGGTTGGAAGATCACCTTGTGAGAAGGATAGATACCCAAACCATTAAAAAATATACTTATTACCCAGAGCGGAATCTCGCTGCCACACTGTTTTCACACTGACACCAGCCCCCCATCACTCCACTCCAACCATCATCCGTGGGATACCAAATTCAACCTTTTTCGCCCCGAAAATAAGCTAAAGAATCCCATTAAACACTATATTTATGAAAACAGAGAAGTCTCCCCCTTTTTTTACTAGGGTTTGACACTCTAAGCATTTCACCTACAATGTCACAATATTACAACCCCTGTGAATCACCTTTGTCATCGCCCATCTCCCCCAAAACACTTTTCAGACATTTATTGTTAAAATTTTTACTTCAAGTCGTTCATTTGGGTTTTCGCAAGCAATTCATGCCACATTACCACACTATAACTACTTTTAGCACCCCTAAGACACCCGTCATGATCATTGTAAGCGTCTTCTAAAGTTTGCAACACAAACAAACCAAAAAAAAACACACACACACACAAAACACACACACACACAAACACACACAAAAAAACACAAACACACACTCACACATAGATAAAGACACACACACACAAAACAAACCCACACACTTACACACAAACAAAAACAAACACACAAAAAGAAACACACACACACAAAAACACACCCACACACAACACAAAACACACACAAACAAACACACACACAGACACACACACACACAAGCAAACACACACAAAGACACACAAACAAAACACACACACACACAACACACACACACACACACACACACAAAACACACACACGCTCGAACAAAAAAACACACACACACACAAAACACAAACACTCTCACACAGAACACAAACACAAAAAAACATACACACACAAACACACACACACACAAACACACACAACACACAAAACACACACACAAACACACATACACGCACACACAACACACACGCACACGCAAACAAAAACACACAAAGACACACAAAAAACAAACACAAACACTCACACAAAAACACAAACACGAAAAAAACATACACACACACACACACACCAAAACAGACAAACAAAAACACACATACACAAAAAAAACACACAAAAAAAACACACAAACACACACACACAAACACACACACACACACACGCACAAACAAACACAAAAACACACACAAAAACACAAAACACACACACACACAACAAAACACACACACAGACACACAACAACACGGACACACACACACCCACATACACACAAAAACACATACACATAAAAAAACACACAAACACACACATACACAAGAACACACACACACACACACAAAAACACACACACAAGAACATACACACACATAAAAACACACACACACAAAAATACATTCACGAAAACACACACAGACACAAACACACAAATACAACAATACAAAAAACACTAACACACACAAACACACACACACACACACACAAGAACCAAGTTTTCGGTCAAAGATAACAAATTTCTCTTAGAAGGAACATTTTTTTGTTTGTGATAACAACTTTTCTGTCAGGAGTAGCAAGTTTTCCTTAACACTTTAACAAATTTTTTCTTCGAAGTAACGACTTTTTCCCTAATACTAACAAAGTGTTACTCAACACTATCAAATTATTTATAGAAGTATCAATTTTCTCTACGTTTAAGTTAGGTTCCTTTAATCTAGGTTAACACGAGTGCTCATGTTAAGCTAGGTTCAAAGAACCTAACTTAAACGTAGATAAACTTTATACTTCTATAAATAGTTTGATAGTGTTAAGTAAATATTTGTTAGTATTAGGGAAGAAGTTGTTACTTCGAAGAGAATTTTTGTTGGTGTTAGGGAAAACTTGCTACTTCTGAGAGAAAAATTTGATAATGTTAAGTAAAACTTTGTTAGTATTAATAAGAGTTGTTACTTCGAAGAGACAATTTGTTAGTGTTAAGAAAAACTTGCTTCTTCTAACAGATAACTTGTTATCACTGACGAAAAAAGTGTTACTTCTAGGAGAAATTTGTTATCTTTGATGGAAGACTTGATACTATTAGAAAAAATTTGTTACTGTTAAGTAAAAAACGTGTTATTTCTGAGATAAATTTGATAGTGTTAAGCAAAAGTTTGGTAGTATAATTTAATTAAAAATTCGTTACTTCGATGAGAAAATTTGTTAGTGTTGAGGAAAACCTGCTACTTCTGACAGAAAACTTGTTATCATAAACGAAAAAATTATTACTTCTAAGAAATATTTGATAATGCTAAGTAAAAAATTTTTAGTATTAAAGAAAAGTTGTTACTTCGAAGAGAAAATTTTTTAGTGTTAAGGAAAACTTGCTTCTTCTGACAGAAAACTTGTTATCATAACGAAAAATTGTTACTTCCAAGAAAATTTTGGTATCTTTGACAGAAGACTTGCTACTTCTAACGGAAAAATTGTTGTCACTGACGAAAAATTGTTACTTCTATGAGAAATTTGTTATCTTTGATGGAAAAATTGGTGTTATTAGAAAAAAATTTTTACTGCAAAGAAATACTTGTTACTTCTAAGAGAAATTTTATAGTGTTAAGTAAAAGTTTTTAGCATTAAGAAAAAAGTTGTTAATTCGATGAGAAAATTTGTTAGTGTTAAGGAAAGCTTGCTACTTCTGACAGAAAATTTGTTATCATAAACAAAAAATTATTACTTCTAAGAGAAATTTGTTATCTTTGACGGAAAACTTGGTGCTATTGTAAACAAATTTGTTACTATTAAGAAAAAACCTGTTACTTCTAAAAGAAATTAGATAGTGTTAAGAAGTAACTTGCTACTTCTGACAGAAAGCTTGTTATTATAAACAAAAAAAATTGTTATTTCTAAGAAAATTTTGTTATATTTGACAGAAGACTTGCTACTTCTAACAGATAACTTGTTATCGCTGACGAAAAAAATTTTTACTTATAAGAGAAACTTGTTATCATAAACGAAAAAATTGTTACTTCGTAGAAAAATTTGGTATCTTTGACAGAAAACTTGCAATTACTAACAGATAACTTGTTATCACTGACGAAAAATTGTCAATTCTAAAAGAAAATTGTTATCATAAACGAAAAAATTTGTTAGTGTTATGGAAAAGTTGTTACTTTTGACAAAAAACTTGTTATCATAAACGAAAAATTCTTACTTCTAATAAAAATTTGCTATCTTTGAAAGAAAACTTACTATATCTAACAGATAACTTGTTATCACTTACGAAAAAATGTTACTTCTTAGAGAAATTTGTCATCATAAACGGAAAAATTGTTATTTCCAAGAAAAAATTGTATCTTTGACAGAAAACTTGGTACTTCTGACAGAAAACTTGTTATCATTGACGAAAAATTGTTACTTCTAAGAGAAATTTGTTATCTTTGAGGGAAAATTTGGTGCTATTAGAAGAATTTTGTTACAGTTATGAAAAAATCAGTTACTTCTAAGAGAAATTTTATGGTGTTAAGTAAAAGTTCGTTAGTATAAAGGAAAAACGTTGTTGCTTCGAAGAGAAAATTTGTTAGTGCTAAGGAAAACTTGCTAATTCTGCCAAAAAGTTGTTATTATAAAAATAAAATTGTTACTTCAAAGAAAATTTGTTTATCTTTCATTGAAAACTTGCTAATTCTGACAGAAAATTTGTTATCATAAACGAAAAAATTGTTACTTATAAGAGAAATTTGTTATCTTTGACGGAAAACTTGGTGGTATTAGAAGAAACTTTTTACTGCTAAGAAAAAAACCTGTTACAAGTAAACGTTTGTTAGTAGAAAGGAAAAATGTTGTTCCTTCGAAGAGAAAATTTTTTAGTGTTAAGGAAGACTTGCTACTTCTAACAGAAAACTTGTTAAAATAAACGAAACAATCGTTACGTCAAAGAAAAAATTGTCAACTTTGACAGAAAAATTGCTACTTCTAACGGAAAAATTGGTATCATTGACAAAAATTATTACTTTTATGAGAAATTTGTTATCAACTTGGTGTTATTAGAAGAAATTTGTTACTGTTAAGCAAAAACATGTTACTTCTAAGAGAAATTTGAAATTGTTAAGCAAAATTTTGTTAGTAGGAAAAAGTTGTTACTTCGATGAGAAAATGTGTCAGTGTCAAGGAAAACTTTTTACTTCTGACAAAAAACTTGTTATCATAAACAAAAAAATTGTTACTTATAAGAGAAATTTGTTATCTTTAATGGAAAAATTGGTTTTGTGTGTGTGTGTGTGTGTGTGTAAGTGTTTTGTGTGTGTGTTTTTGTCTGTGTGTATGTTTTTTTATGTGTCTGTGTTTTTGTGTGTGTGTTTTTTAGTGTGTGTGTGTGTGTTTTTGTGTTTTTTGTGTGTGTATGTGTTTTTGTGTGTGTATGTGTGTGTGTTTTGTGTTTTGTGTGTGTGTATTTTGTGTTTGGGCATGTGCTTTTGTATGTATGTTTGTGTGTGTTTTTTTTGTGTCTCTGTGTGTGTGTTTTTGTGTCTGTGTGTGTGTGTTTTGTGTTTGTCTGTGTTTGTGTGTGTGTGTTTTTTTGTGTGTGTTTCTTTTTGTCTGTGTGTGTTTTTTTTGTTGTGTGTGTATGTGTGTTTTTGTGTTTGTGTTTTGTGTGTGCGTGTGTTTGTGTGTGTGTGTTTGTGTGTGTGGTTTTTTGTGTGTGTGGGGGTATTTGTGTTTGTGTGTGTGTGTGCATGTTTGTGTGTGTGTTTTTTTGTGTGTTTTCGTGTGTGGGTGTTTTTGTGTGTGTTTATGTGTGTGTGTTTTTGTGTGTGTGTGTGTGTGTGTTTGTCTTTTTGTGTTTGTTTGTGTGTTTGTGTGTTTTTTTGTTTTTTTGTTTCTGTGTTTGTTTGTGTGTGTGTGTGTGTGTGTTTGTGTGTCTTTGTGTTTGTGTTTGTTTGTGTGTTTCAAACGTTTGAAGACACTTGCAATGATGAAGACTGGTTTTTGTGTGTGTGTCGTTTTGTGTGTGTGTGTGTGTCTTTTTTGTTTTTGTGTGTGTGTGTGTTTCAAACTTTAGAAGACGCTTGCAATGATGATGAAGGATGCCTTAGGGGTTCTAGAGAGTAGTTATAGTGTGGTAATGTGGCGTGAATTGCTTGTGAAAACCCGAATGAATGAGTTGAAGTAAAACTTTTAACAAGAAATATCTGAAAAGTGTTTTGGGGGAGATAGGGCGATGACAGAGGGGTGTCGTAGGGGTGATAAGGATTATTTATAGCGTGGTACTATGGTACTACTGTGGTAAAGTTGATATCTTTCATGGAAAAATTGGTTTGTGTGTGTGTTCTTTTTCTGTGTGTGTTTGTATGTGTGTGTTTGTTTTTGTGTGCGTTTGCTTTTGTGTGTGTGTGTTTTTGTGTCTGTTTGTGTTTTTGTGTGTGTGTATGTTTTAGTGTGTGTGTATATTTTCGTTTGTGTGTTTGTGTATGGGTGTCTGTAAGTGTTTTTGTGTGTGTGTGTTTTTGTGTGTTTGTATGTTTTTGTATGTGTGTTTTTTTGTGTGTTTTTTTAGTGTGTGTGTGTTTTTGTGTGTGTTTTGTGTGTGTATGTGTGTGTGTGTGTTTTTGTGCGTGTGTGTTTGTGTGTGTGTGTTTCGTTTTTGCGCGTGTGTTTTTTATTTTGTGTGTGTTTTTGTGTGTGTGATTCTTTTGTGTGTGTCTGATTGTGTGTTTATGTGTGTTTGTGTGTGGGTTTGTATGTTTGTATGTTTTTATGTGTGTGTTTTGTGTGTGTGTTTGTTTCTGTGTGTGTTTTTTTTGTTTTTTTTTGTCTGTGTGTGTTTGTGTGTGTTTTTTTTGTGTGTGTGTGTTCTGTGTTTGTATATGTGTGTGTTTTGTGTGTGTGTGAGTGTGTTTTGTGTGTAAAAGCTTTGAGTGTGTATATCTTTGTAAAAGCTTTGAGTGTATATTTTTGTGCGTGTGTGTGTTTGTTTTGTGTTTGTCTTTGTGTGTCTCTGTTTGTGTATGTTTGTGTGTGTTTTTTGTGTGTGTGTGTGTTTCGAAAGTTAGAAAACGCTTGCAATGATGATGATAGGTGTCTTATAGGTGCTAGAGAGTAGTTATAGTGTGGTAATGTGGCGTGAATTGCTTGTGAAAACCCGAATGAATGAGTTGAAGTAAAACTTTTAACAAGAAATATCAGAAAAGTGTTTTGAAGGAGATAGGGCGATGACAGAGGGGTGTCGTAGGGGTGCTAGACAGTAGTTTTAGTGTGGTTCTGTGGCGTGATTTGCTTGTGAAAACTCGAATGAACGTCTTGAAGTGGAACTTTTAACAAGAAATGTCTGAAAAGTGTTTTGATGGAGATTTGGTGATGACAGAGATGTGTCACAGGAGCAGTTATAGTATGGTATTGTGGGGTGAAATGCTTAGAGTATCAATCACTACTAAAGAAAGGGGGTGCTTTCTATAAACAGGGATGCTGTGTTGTTAGAGGGGTGCTTGTCCTAGAAATTCTATAATAATTTCACTATTATTACTATTTTTAAATTATCTCGAGCATGACCTTTATCGCCTGGCCGAAGTCTGGATTCCGTCCTCGGAATGAGTAAACACTGAGCCAACTCCCCCGCAGTGTGCGGGATGGGTGGGAACAAAAATTTCTCGAAAACAAATTTCCCCCTTAGCGTGTTCTGATATTTTTTCTGAGAAAAATGTGCCCTAGCTTGCGTGAGGGCTGACAAACCACTCGGTGGACTGCAAATTCCCTCGGAGGCAAACAGCAATCGGGCCGGTACCCTATTGGAGGGAGGGCCACTGCGGGCTAACAAAAAAATGAGAAAACATTTAAAAATTAAACACTTGAAAATTACCACTTTGCGCAACTAAAAAAAATAAACATATACATAAATGGCTAGATAAGAAAAGGCAGTCCTGAGCTGGCGACGGAGAAAACAGGCCCCCTCCCCCCTAAAGACGCAGCTTCCCTCCCCTGGAGCTCTCTCCCCTCATCTTTCCTTAAATTTTGCATGTTATCGTTTATATTTTATCCTTTTATAAGTCACAATAATGCCTTAAATTTGAATCTATTATCAAGGCTCCCTCTGAAAATGAATGGTAGGAGGAGAGTGGAAACTATTGTTAGGATATTGTAAAATATTAATAAATTTAGCTCAATGAAAAAGGAGTATTTCCTTTAATACTCTTAAAACACTTTAAATCCAACTCTAATATCACTCCCTTCCCTCTATCCCCTCCTGGGTTGCATGCTAGGACCCCAGATTTTCTATGATACACGGTTCTTTTTTTGTATATATTATGATAACGCTTTTTTGACCTTGTAGTTTTTGTCATGTCTTTTTCTTTGTTTTTAATATTCTTTGTAAATTTGTTTGAAATAATAAAACCTTTTATTTACAATGTATGTAATTTTTAAGATGTATTGTGTGGCACAAGTAAGACATGAATTTCCCTCTATTAATATCTTGTGAATAATGTCTACGGGAGCTTGTCAAATTTTAAGAGTAAGACGTCATTATAGTGTTTGCCAAAAATAGGGAATCTTAGGTATCACACATTAAGTTAATTTCAGAATATTAAGAGTAGGACAAAATACTGGAAATGGTTTCATGGACGACTTTCTTAGGACACATTTCATTGGAAGAAAATTGACCTTTCAATTCCTAGCGGGGTCACAGAAACAACTAATGAGATAAAGAAAAATGTGTTGAACGTTTCAGGGGAAAAATGAAAGTGTCAAAATGGGTATTACGTGACAGTAATGCACAATCATTACGTAAGGTATGTGCTCTAGTTACTTTATAAGTGGGGATTCCCCATGGGTTCCTAAGGCAGGGTTACATAAAATTGCGTCATGCATGTTAGATCTGACTGTTTGAAACAGGGTAAGTCATGTGACGTCATTGGAGTTCAGAGGTGTGTGTCTTGGGAGTCCTACGTAGGCGTGAAGGGTTGAGTATTTGGTAGCTCCATGCATTTAATGTGCTATAAACGGATTCTGCCACCTGGGGGGGCATGTTTGGACATGATTTCATACAAGCGTCTAGACAAGTAGAGGGGAATTTCGCCTACAAACAAGGGGTGGCATTGGCTAGTAACTACATTTATTTTCAAATATATCCATACTTTTATCCAACAACCAATAAACAACAAACATAACCATCAACAAACATAAGCAGCAAACATAACCATCCAACATAACCAACAAACATAACCAACAATCAACAAACATAACCAACAAGTAACATCCAGCAATCATAACCACCAAACCGCATAACCATCAAACAACATCCAGCAATCATAACCATCAAACCACATAACCGACAAATATAACCAACAAACACTAATCTTAACCCACAAAAACAACATTAATCATAACCAGCATAACCAACAAACAACATCCAGCAATCATGGCCAACAAACATAATCAACAAACATAACCAACAACCAACAATCACATCCAACAAACATAACCAAGAAACAACAACCATCAACCAACATTCAACAAAACATAACCAACAAACAACAAACATAACCAACACACATAACCAACAAACATAACGAACAACAAACATAATAAACAAACATAACCAAGAAACATAACCAAAATACATAACCAACAATCATAACCAACAACCATAACCATCAACAAAAATAACCATCAAAAATCATAAACATTAATCATAGCCAGAACCATAACCAACAAACATAACCAAAAACTAACAATAACATCCAATTTTAATTTCCCTATGGCTGCCGTGACGTCAGAGGGCTCCGGTAGAAATCTTATCTGCTAGAAACAGGGCTCTCATAGGAATCTTGCCATGGGGTGGGAATCTTGCCAAGGCTGTCATAGAAATTTTAATAGGGGTGTTGTGACGTCAGAGGGCTATCATAGGAAAAGGGATAGGGCTGCCGTGACATCAGAGCGCTTTCCTGGGAATTTTGATAGGGCTGTCCTGGGAATTTTGATAGGGATGTCCTTAAAAGTAGTAAGGGGTTACTACTAACAAACTGTAGGTAAACAAAAGCTGTAGGTAAGTAGGTAAACAATGAATGGTTTGATTTTATGGTAAGTCAGCATATTTTGAAATAATTAAGTTTAAAATAACTCATTAAAAGTGATAATCATACGAATATTTTCATAATTAAAGGATAGGGGAAAATACCCCAAAAAGGGTGCGAATTTGATGAGAAGTGCACCATTAAGTTCGACACGTCAAAGGATCCTATAGCAGAGGTTTTGTGATACCCCCTACAAAAATAAAACAACCTTTTATTTTTGCTAAGGAATATATTTAATCGTTTCTTTTTATTTTAAGCAGTGACTGTATCGAGCCAGTCATCTTACAATATTGGGAGAGGGCTAACTCTTAGAAGTTCTAGTTTCTTTTCTGAGTGACCAAAGAGGTTGTGCCTCGGCAATGTGGTGATTTTTATCGTTTTTCGGCAAAGACACAATTTTGAACAGAAGAAGGACAAAATAATATTGAATTTAAATATTCAAATCGATTTGAAACTACTTAAAAAATTTCAAATTTTATGCGCCATAATCCTGATAAGGAGAACCATTCCTTTCTAAAGATACTATCTGTCACTGTCAGTGTTCATGTCATGCAGATCAGGCAAAATAGGTGGCATAAATTTATTTTTAATATTATTTAAAATATGTAAAGTTACTAAAGTTATTTTTAAGGTTTATTTAACCGAGTTTGGTCATTTGAAGTTTCATGAAATTGTACACAGTGATATATAGTTTCCCATTGGGTACTGAAAAAGGGAGTTGGTGTATTATGGTGGTGATGGGAAAGGGGACTGAAGCCTCAAAGAATGCAACTTTAAGCCATATTTCTCAGCTTTCAGTTAACCTTAAGTCTAAATTTATATAGTTGGAGTGACCCCCCCCTCCGCACCTAATCTCCCTTCATACTGAAGAAAATTCCTTCACTAAGCCTATTTTATGTGTTAGGTGGGTTGGCAGTTCCCCTTTTATTACAAAAATATTTTAAGTGCAACATGAAACACAAGTCATGTTGTAATTTAGGGACCCACCTTGAAAACTGTAAGAATATTGACCCTAAACATTTTGGTGTTTCATACCCACCACCCCAAGAAATATCTGAACGTTTTTTTGTTGTTTTTTTTATCAGTGGTGATTATCATCATCGAAGCATTGCTATACGCATATCAAAATGTGAATTTAAAAAAAGGGGTTTGATAGGGAAGATAGGGGCAGCCTCTATCATACTTAAGTAATTTTTGGGTCAAAAAGCTTGTAGCAACCAACTTTAAGGAAAAAGTGATCTTTGTCAATAGAAACCAAAACTATAAAAAGCAATGTTTTAACAGCATTTTGATTACAATATATTCATCAAAAGAATTAACTATTTATACTTATTTTAAGTATAAAATATCCATTAACTTTTAATTTGTTCATGGAAAGCAATTTGAAAGTGTGAAGTGTTTTAGAAAAAGAAGTTGAACAGCCCCAAAATGGCATTTGATCTTAATGATAAATCATAAAATTTACTTTGTGTGATTTTCATCAAGATCAGTAGTAAGGGTGTGCACAGTTTCAAAGGGACAAGGAAACTTTCGCCTGAGGCATGAATATACACTACAGTTTCACGTGTACATTTTAAAAAGCGGGCAAACCTATAAAGTGGTCAAACACGTTTTGAAACTATAGTCGAGATTGTATAACACAACCAGACTGGTTATTGCTATTGATATCAATTGCACAAGGAATTTCATAAGAATATATACTACAGTTTCACGTGCACATTGCAAAAAGCGTGCAAACCTATAAAGTAGTCAAACACGTTTTGAGAGCATAATCGAAAGTATGAGACAATCAGACTGGTTTTTGCACAATGATATCAATGTGCAATTGATATCAATTGCACAAGGAATTTCACAAGAATATACACTACAGTTTCACGTGCACATTCCAAAAAGCGACCAAACCTTTTATGCCTATAAAGTGGTCAAACACGTTTTGAGAGTATAATTGTTTTTTTTAATCGAAAACTATAAATTTTCAAATGGTGTATTTAGGAATGATTTTGTAGGAAAATCTGTCTATCACCCATGCATTATCCACTGTTCCATTTCTTTGAAGTATAGTGGTATCAGGAGTGGTTTCTGATTTTTTTGGACAATTGCCTTTAGTCAAGATTAGTTTGTTAGGAATGTGTCGGCTGATAGCATTTGTGAATTGGATCGTATGAAGGTGGAGAAAAAATGGGTTTAGCATTTGCGAATTGGACTATACGAACGATATTAATTGAATAATAGGGAGAAAACAGAGCTAGATAGCATTTGCAAATTGGATCGTATGAAGGTGGAGAAAAAAAGGTTTAGCATTTGCGAATTGGATTATACGAACGATATTAATTGAATAATAGGGAAAAACCAGAGCTAGATAGCATTTGCGAATTGGATCGTATGAAGGTGGATAAAAAAAAGGGTTTAGAATTTGCATATTGGAATATACGAACGATATTAATTGAATAATAGGGAAAAAAAAGAGCTAGATAGCATTTGCGACCTGGATCGTATGAAAGTGGTGAAAAAAGGATATAGCATTTGCGAATTTGACTATACGAACGATATTAATTGAATAATAGGGACAAAACAGAGCTAGATAGCATTTGCGAATTGGATCGTATGAAGGTGGAGAAAAAAAAGGGTTTAGCATTTGTGAATTGGACTATACGAACGATATTAATTGAATAAAATAGGGAAAAAACGGAGCTAGATAGCATTTGCCGAATTGGATCGTATGAAGGTGGAGAAAAAAAAGTGTTTAGCGATTGCGAATTGGACTATACGAACGATATTAATTGAATAATAGGAAAAAAAGAGCTAGATAGCATTTGCGAATTGGATCGTATGAACGTTGAGAAAAAGGGTATAGCATTTGCGAATTGGTGATTATCAGTTAAGGTAACCCCTCGGGGTTGTTAACT
Organism: Artemia sp. Qi Xiang Cuo; assembly: GCF_049724085.1. Classification (NCBI taxonomy): domain Eukaryota; kingdom Metazoa; phylum Arthropoda; class Branchiopoda; order Anostraca; family Artemiidae; genus Artemia; species Artemia sp. Qi Xiang Cuo. Next base: position 6,614,803 of record NC_142802.1, on the reverse strand, counting down.
CATAGCTTAGTTATTATAAATTTGGAACAATATTAATCTATGGAAATGGTTAACGATGATAAAATGGTCTTATGAATTGACCTAGCTTTACTTTTTCGGTGTGCTCTGTATAATTACACAAGTGGTGTTTGAACAGTGTTGTCAATTTAAAATAGAGTTTAACGTTATAGTATACTTAAAAGTTGATACTAAGAGAGATTTAGATGGCAAAAAAAGAATTTTAATAATGGATAGCTTTGTTTCTTCGATGTGTTCTGTATAATACACAAGTGGCGTTTGAACAGTGTTGTCAGTTTAAAATAGAGTTTAACGTTATAGTATACTAAAAATGTGATACTAAGAGAGATGTAGATGACAAGAAAAGAATTTTAATAATGGATAGCTTTACTTCTTCGATGTGTTCTGTATGATACACAAGTGGCGTTCGAACAGTGTTCTCAGTTTAAAATAGAGTTTAACATTATAGTATACTAAAAAGTTGATACTAAGAGAGATGTAGATGGCAAGAAAAGAATTTTAATAATGGATAGCTTTACTTCATCGATGTGGTTCTGTGGAGATGGGGGGATGAACATTTTAGTTGTCCATCTGAGAAAGGCAGTGTAGTCTGGGAAAAGGATACCTAGTTTAAGAAATCAGGTCAAAAATGTTAAAACTTAACTTTAAAGTTTTTTGAACATTTTAGTTGTTCATCATGTAAAGACAGTGTAGTCTGGGAAAAGGATACCCAGTTTAAAGTATCAGGTCGAAAATGGTAAAACTTAACTTTAAAGTTTTTTGAATATTTTAGTTGTTCATAATAGAAAGGCAGTGTAGTCTGGTAAAAGGATACCTAGTTTAAGGTATCAGGTTGAAAATGGTAAAACTTAACTTTAAAGTTTTTTGAACATTTTAGTTGTTCATCATAGAAAGGCAGTGTAGTCTGGGAAAAGGATACCTAGTTTAAGGTATCAGGTCGAAAATGGTAAAACTTAACTTTAAAGTTTATAGGAACCTTTTAGTTGTTCATCATAGAAAGGCAGTGTAGTCTGGGAAAAGGGTACCTAGTTTAAGGTATCAGGTCGAAAATGGTAAAACTTAACTTTAAAGTTTTTTGAACATTTTAGTTGTTCATCATAGAAAGGCAGTGTAGTCTTGGAAAAGGATACCTAGTTTAATATATCAGGTCAAAAATGGTAAAACTTAACTTTAAAGTTTTCTGAACATTTTAGTTGTTCACTATGGAAAGACAGTGTAGTCTGTGAAAAGGATACCTAGTTTAAGGTATCAGGTCAAAAATGGTAAAACTTGACTTTAAAGTTTTTTGAACATTTTAGTTCTTCATCATAGAAAGGCAATGTAGTCTGGGAAAAGGATACCTAGTTTAAGGTATCAGGTCGAAAATGGTAAAACTTAACTTTAAAGTTTTTTGAACATTTTAGTTGTTCATCATAGATAGGCAGTGTAGTCTGGGAAAAGGATACCTAGTTTAAGGTATCAGGTCGAAAATGGTAAAACTTAACTTTAAAGTTTTTTGAACCTTTTAGTTGTTCATAATAGGAAGGCAGTGTAGTCTGGGAAAAGGATACCTAGTTTAAGGTATCAGGTCGAAAATGATAAAACTTAACTTTTAAGTTGTTTGAACATTTTAGTTGTTCATCATAGAAAGGCAGTGTAGTCTGGGAAAAGGATACCTAGTTTAAGGTATCAGGTCAAAAATGGTAAAACTTAACTTTAAAGTTGTTTGAACATTTTAGTTGTTCTTGATAGTAAGGCAGTGTAGTCTGGGAAAACGATACCTAGTTTAAGGTATCAGGTCTAAAATGGTAAAACTTAACTTTTAAGTTTTTTGAACATTTTAGTTGTCCGTCACAGAAAGGCAGTTTAGTCTGGGAAAAAGATACCTAGTTTAAGGTATCAGGTCGAAATTGGTAAAACTTAACTTTAAAGTTTTTTGTACATTTAGTTGTTCATCATAGAAAGGCAGGGTAGTCTGGTAAAAGGATACCTAGTTTAAGGTATCAGGTCAAAAATGGTAAAACTCAACTTTAAAGTTTTTTGAACATTTTAGGTGTTCATCATAGAAAGGCAGTGTAGTCTGTGAAAAGGATGCCTATTTTAAGACATCAGGTCGAAAATGGTAAAACTTAACTTTACATTTTTTTTGAACATTTTAGTTGTTCATCATGGAAAGACAGTGTAGTCTGGGAAAAGGATACCTAGTTTAAGGTATCAGGTCTAAAATGGTAAAACTTCACTTTAAAGTTTTTTGAACATTATAGTTGTTCATCATGGAAAAGCAGTTTAGTCTGGGAAAAGGATACCTAGTTTAATGTATCAAGTCAATAATTGTAAAACTTAACATTAAAGTTTTTTGAATACTTTACCTGTTCATCATAAAAAGACAGTGTAGTCTGGGAAAAAGATGCCTTGTTTAAGTTATATGGTAGAAATTAGTAAAAATCAACTTTAAAGTTTTTTGAACATTTTACTTGATCATCATAGAAAGGCAGTGTAGTCTGGGAGAAGGATACCTAGTTTAAGGTATCAGGTCGAAAATGGTAAAACTTAACTTTAAAGTTTTTTGAACCTTTTAGTTGTTCATAATAGGAAGGCAGTGTAGTCTGGGAAAAGGATACCTAGTTTAAGGTATCAGGTCGAAAATGGTAAAACTTAGTGTAGTCTGGGAAAATTTTTTAACTAGAAATGTCTTAAAAGTGTTTTGCAGGGAGATTGGGTGATGGCAGCCGGCTGTCATAGAGTAGTTATAGCGTGATATTGTGGGGGCGTATTGCTTACAAAAAACCCGATTGGATGACATGAAAATAACATTTTTAACGAGAAATATCTGAAAAGTGTTTTGGGGGAGAGATGGGTTGATGGCAGAAGGATGTCTTAGCGTAGTTATAGTGTTATAGTGGGGGGCAAATTGCTTGCGAAAAAAACCGAATGAATGAGTTGAAATAAAAATTTTAACTAAAAATGGCTGAAAAGTGTTTTGGGGGAGATGGGGCGATGACAGAGGGGTGTCTTAGCGTAGTTATAGTGTGATAATGGGGGGTGAATTGCTAGCCTAAAATCTGAGCTAATAAGGGTTTATGACCGTAAACTTTAGTTTTTTGTAAGAAAATGATGGAAAATACAATTCGTTGGCTCATAGGTGAAACTTAAGTCCAGTTATGGATCGAAAAATAAACTATTTAAGTAAAATCTGAGCTAAACAGGGTTTTTGACCGTAAACTCTAGTTTTTGTATGAAAATTATGGAAAATACAATTCTCTGGTTCAAATGTGAAACTTAAGTCCATTTTTGGATCGAAAAATAAAACTATTTCCATAAAATCTGAGCCAATAAGGGTTTTTGACCGTAAACTCTAGGTTTTTGTAACAAAATTATGGAAAATAAAATTCTCTGGTTCAAATGTGATACTTAGGTCCATTTTGGATCGAAAAATAAAACTTTTTCCGTAAAATCTAAGCTAATAAGGGTTTTTGACCGTAAACTCTAGTTTTTTGTAAGAAAATTATGGAAGATACAATTCGTTGGCTGATAGGTGAAACTTAAGTCCAGTTATGGATAGAAAAATAAACTATTTCTGTAAAATCTGAGCTAACAAGGCTTTTGGACCGTAAACTCTAGTTTTTTGTACGAAAATAATGGAAAATACAATTCTCTGGTTCAAATGTGAAACTTAAGTCTAGTTATGGATCGAAAAATAAACTATTTCTGTAAAATCTGAGCTAATAAGGGTTTTTGACCGTAAACTCTAGTTTTTTATAAGAAAATTATGGAAAATAAAATTCTCTGGTTCAAATGTGAAACTTATGTCTATTTTTGGTTCGAAAAATAAAATTGTTTCCGTAAAATCTGAGCTAATAAGGGTTTTTGACCGTAAACTCTAGTTTCTTTTAAGAAAATTATGGAAAATACAATTCTCTGGTTCAAATGGGAACCAGATTTTTGGATCGAAAAATAAAACTATTTCCGTAAAATCTGAGCTAATAAGGGTTTTTGACGGTAAACTCTAGTTTTTTTTTGTAAGAAAATTATGGAAAATACAATTCTTTAGATCAAATGTGAAACTTAAGTCCAGTTTTGGATAATCTTAATGATGAGGACTGATGGTTCTAACTCAATATTGTTTTCATAAAAACAAACTATTTTTTTTAACTTCGAAATTATTCAACTTTATTTATTTTTTTTTTTTTTTTTACGTATCTTAAAATGACAAAATATGCTTACGGCTCTAACAATTGTACTCTATTATTGCTCAGAGACACGATGTGGCTTTCCCACTGGTATTCTATGTCCGGTTATCGACACTACCTAGTCTATTGCATGTATTAAAACAGTATTTTTTACGCAGTGTAACGATAAACACATAAGTCATATCTTTAAAAAAAATTGAAGATGGAACATTTTAATAAAGTGTGTTCACATGACAATGTTATTGTAGCATTGAATGCCGACAAGGAGAAGTATTTAAACTATGAAACAAGTACAAGTGATAGCACCATTGGAAATGTATGCATGCATTGTTATGACAGTAAGGAATTAAATTTCTTTGGAATACCGAAAAAATTCAACTCTTATGTTGGTGGTTATGCGAGATTGAGATCTCCAGAGATGATTGCACTCAAAGAAAATGCCAACATAAAAATAATCGTTGATGATAGAGGACAAATCTTTGCTACTGTTGCAGGTAACACATTACCTACTGATACATCCAATCGTCAGCTTTTGGGTATTACCATTCAACGGAAGGTCAAAAAAAGAAAGACCTGCTCCTCTACTAATATCGTAAACCATATCTTGTCTACGTGCCGAAACTGTTACCTGTGTAAAAATAATGTGATAATAGACAGTGAAATTGGCAGAAAAATAAAAAGGGCATTGGCAGAAAATATCACTATGGAATATAAAGATGAATCGATGAAAAACAAAGCACCAGCAAACGTTACTGCCATTGATCAAACAGGCAATGAACCAAATAATACCAAAGACGAAAAGCATATTGAGCCTGTTGAAGACACACCAGTAAAAAATGTGTATGACTCAAAATGGAATGATGATTATTCTACTGATTACGAACTAAGGGAAGACAATAGTTACAATATCAAGAGAGAACACGGTGAACTATTTTATGGAACATATTCAAAATGTCCAAAGTTAATCATTGATATTAATAATGTATCATAATTTATTTTTGTATTAATATTCTACATAGCATTATTTCATTAAAAATATATTATGCATTACATTGTTATGTGTTCATTATTTTTAGAGTAAGCTAGCATATCAAACGTTTAGAATGTCTATTAAAACATCGGAGATGTAAGAAAAGGAATTTGCATACATCTATTGTCAGACACATGGGATAACATTGACAAAATCTAGGTATCAGAATGAATAAATTCTTTATCAACATCCGTTGTTGAATATGTCATTATGTCATTATGAAAAAATTGTGAGTAAGTAAGTAAGTAAGTAAGTAACAAACTCTTTCTTGAATTCATCTGTTGGATACAAAATACAGAAATTTAATTCAGGAAATTATGAAAAAAAAAATTGAACAAATTCTTTATTAACATTCATTATCGATTGAAGTCGCTTCCTAGACAGACAATACAGCAATTTCACAAAATCTAAGTATAAGAGTGATTAAATTCTATATCAACATCCATTTCTCGGATACATAGGAAAAATTTGACAAAATGTAAGTGTTAGAGTGAATAAATTTTATTTATCAACATCTTTTGTCAGATACACCGGATAAAATTGACAGAATCTAAGTGTCAGAGTGATTAAATTTTCTTATCAACATCCTTTGTCAGATACATCAAATAAACTTGACAAAATCTAAATTTCAGAATGAATAAATGCTTTAACAACATCCTTTATCGCATATGTCGGATAAAATTGACAAAATTTAAGTATCAGAGAGACTAAATTCTATATCAGCATCCTTTTCTTGGATACATAGGATGAAATATCAGATAAAATTGACAAAATCTAAGTATCAGATTGATTAAATTCTATATCAGAAGCCATTTTTCGGGTACAGCGGAATAAAATTGAAATAATCTAAGTATCAGATTGATTAAATTCTATATCAGCATCCCTTTCTCGGGTAGCCTACATGGGATAAAATTGACAAAATCTAAGTATCAGAGTGAATAATTTATTTTTTATCAACATCTTTTATTAGTTACAACAATTATAATTAACAAAATCTAAATATCAGAGTGAAAAAATGCTTTTTCAAAATCCTTTGTCGGATATGTTGAATAACATATGCAAAGTCGACATAGCTTTATTTCATTTTTAAGGTTAATTTAGGTGAGGTTACGTGCGCGCACGTAACCTCGTCTACATTAACCTTAAAAAATGAAATAAATTAACCTTAAAAAATGAAAAAAATGAAATTAACCTTAAATAAATTAACCATAAATAAAGTTTAATAATTTCGAAGTTAAAACAAAATAGTTTGTTTTTATGAAAAAAATATTGAATTAGAACCATCAGTCCTCTTCATTAAGAGTATCCAAAACTGGACTTAAGTTTCACATTTGAACTAGAGAATTGTATTTTCCGTAATTTTCTTACAAAAAAAACTAGAGTTAACGGTCAAAAACCCTTATTAGCTCAGATTTTACGGAAATAGTTTTATTTTTCGATCCAAAAATGGACTTAAGTTTCACCTTTGAACCAGAGAAGTGTATTTTCCATAATTTTCTTACAAAATACTAGAGTTTACGTCAAAAACCCTTACTAGCTCAGATCTTACGGAAATAGTTTTATTTTTCGATCCAAAAATAGACTTAAGTTTCTCATTTGAACCAGAGAATTGTATTTTCCATAATTTTCTTACAAAAAACTAGAGTTTACGGTCAAAAACCCTTATTACCTCAGATTTTACAAAAATAGTTTATTTTTTGATCCATAACTGGACTTTAGTTTCACATTTGAACCAGAGAATTGTATTTTTCTTAATTTTCTTACAAAAAACTAGAGTTTACGGTCAAAAACCCTTATTAGCACAGATTTTACAGAAATAGTTTATTTTTCGATCCATAACTGGACTTAAGTGTCACCTATGAGCCAACGAATTGTATTTTCTAGAATTTTCTTGCAAAAAACTAGAGTTTACGGTCAAAAACCCTTATTAGCTTAGATTTTCCAGAAATAGTTTTATTTTTTTTTATCCAAAAATAGACTTAAGTTTCACATTTGAAACACAGAATTGTATTTTCCATAATTTTCTTACAAAAAACTAGAGTTTACGGTCAAAAAACCTTATTAGCTCAGATTTTACAGAAATAGTTTATTCTTCGATCCATAACTGGACTTAAGTTTCACCTATGAGCCAACGAATTGTATTTTCCATAATTTTCTTACAAAAAACTAGAGTTTACGGTCATAAACCCTTATTAGCTCAGATTTAAATTAGCAATTTGCCCCCCACGCTCACACTATAACTACTCTAAGACATCCTTCTACCATCGACCCAGCCCCCCAAAAACACTTTTCAGCCATTTCTATTTAAAAATTTTATTTCAACTCATTCATTCGGGTTTTTTCGCAAGCAATTCACTCCCCCCCCCCACACTATCACACTGTAACTACGCTAAGACATCCTTCTGCCATCAACCCATCTCTCCCCCAAAACACTTTTCAGCCATTTCTCGTTAAAAATTTTATTTTCAAGTCATCCACTCGGGTTTTTTGTAAGCAATACGCCCCCAAACTATCACACTATAACTACTCTATGACAGCCGGCTGGCATCGCCCCATCTCCCTACAAAACACTTTTCAGACATTTCTAGTTAAAAAATTTTCCCAGACTACACTAAGTTTTACCATTTCGACCTGATACCTTAAACTAGGTATCCCTTTTATCCTTTTCCCAGACTACACTGCCTTTCTATGATGAACAACTAAACTGTTCAAAAAACTTTAAAGTTAAATTTTACAATTTTCGATCTGATGCCTTAAGCTAGGTATCCTTTTCCCAGACTACACTGTGTTTCCATGATGAACAACTAAAATTTTAAAAAAACATTAAAGTTAAGTTTTTACCATTTTCGACCTGATATCTTAAACTAGGTATCGTTTTCCCAGACTACACTGCCTTTCTATGATGAAGAACTAAAATGTTCAAAAAACTTTAAAGTTGAGTTTTACCATTTTTGACCTGATACCTTAAACTAGGTATCCTTTTCCCAGACTACAGTGCCTTTCTATGATGAACAACTAAAATGTTCAAAAAACTTTAAAGTTAAGTTTTACCATTTTCGACCTGATACCTTAAACTAGGTATCCTTTTCCCAGACTACACTGCCTTTCTATGATGAACAACTAAAATTTTCAAAAAACTTTAAAGTTAAGTTTTACCATTTTCGACCTGATACCTTAAACTAGGTATCCTTTTCCCAGACTACACTGTCTTTCAATGATGAACAACTAAAATGTTCAAAAAACTTTAAAGTTAAGTTTTACCATTTTCGACCTGATACCTTAAACTAGGTACCCTTTTCCCAGACTACACTGCCTTTCTATGATGAACAACTAAAATGTTCAAAAAACTTTAAAGTTAAGTTTTACCATTTTGGACCTGATACCTTAAACTAGGTATCCTTTTCCCAGACTACACTGCCTTTCTATGATAAACAACTAAAATGTTCAAAAAACTTTAAAGTTAAGTTTTACCATTTTCGACCTGATACCTTAAACTAGGTATCCTTTTCCCAGACTACAGTGCCTTTCTATGATGAACAACTAAAATGTTAAAAAAACTTTAAAGTTAAGTTTTACCATTTTCGACCTTATACCTTTAACTAGGTATCCTTTTCCCACACTACACTGCCTTTCTATGATTAACAACTAAAATTTTCAAAAAACTTTAAAGTTAAATTTTACCATTTTCGACCTGATACCTTAAACTAGGTATCCTTTTCCCAGACTACACTGCCTTTCAATGATGAAGAATTAAAATGTTCAAAAAACTGTAAAGTTCAGTTTTACCATTTTCGACCTGATATCTTAAACTAGGTATCCTTTTCCCAGACTACACTGCCTTTCTATGATGAACAACTAAAATGTTCAAAAAACTTTAAAGTTAAGTTTTACCATTTTGGACCTGATACCTTAAACTAGGTATCCTTTTCCCAGACTACACTGCCTTTCTATGATGAACAACTAAAATGTTCAAAAAACTTTAAAGTTAAGTTTTACCATTTTCGACCTGATACCTTAAACTAGGTATCCTTTTCCCAGACTACACTGTCTTTCCATGATGAACAACTAAAATGTTCAAAAAACTTTAAAGTTAAGTTTTACCATTTTTTACCTGACATCTTAAACTAGGTATCCTTTTCCCATACTACACTGCCTTTTTATGATGGACAACTAAAATGTTCATCCCCCCATCTCCACAGAACACATCGATGAAGTAAAGCTATCCATTATTAAAATTCTTTTCTTCCCATCTACATCTCTCTTAGTATCAACTTTTTAGTATACTACAATGTTAAACTCTATTTTAAACTGACAAAACTGTTCGAACGCCACTTGTGTATTATACAGAACACATCGAAGAAGTAAAGCTATCCATTATTAAAATTCTTTTCTTGCCATCTACATCTCTCTTAGTATCAACTTTTTAGTAAACTATAACGTTAAACTCTATTTTAAATTGACAACACTGTTCAAACGCCACTTGTGTATTATACAGAACACATCGAAGAAGTAAAGCTATCCATTGTTAAAATTCTTTTCTTGCCATCTACATCTCTCTTAGTATCAACTTTTTAGTATACTATAAAGTTAAACTCTATTTTAAATTGACAACACTGTTCAAACACCACTTGTGTATTATACAGAACACATCGAAGAAGTAAAGCTAGGTCAAGTCATAAGACCATTTTATCATCGTTAACCATTTCCATAGATTGATATTGTTCCAAATTTGTAATAAATAAGCTATGAGTTAACAACCCCGAGGGGTTACCTTAACTGATAATCACCAATCCGCAAATGCTATACCCTTTTTTCTCAACCTTCATACTATACAATTCGCTAATGCTATCTAGTTCTTTTTTTCCCTATTATTCAATCAATATCGTTCTTATAGTCCAATTCGCAAATGCTAAACCCTTTTTTTCTCCACCTTCATACGATCCAATTCCCAAATGCTATCTAGCTCTGTTTTTTCCCCTATTATTAAATTAATATCGTTCGTATAGTCAAATTCGCAAATGCTAAACTCTTTTTTTCTCCACTTTCATACGATCCAATTCGGCAAATGCTAACTAGCTCTGTTTTTTCCCTATTATTCAATTAATATCGTTCGTATAGTCCGATTCGCCAATACTATACCCTTTTTTCTCCACCTTAATACGATCCAATTCGCAAATGCTATCTAGCTCTGTTTTTTCCCTATTATTCAATTAATATCGTTCGTATAGTCCAATTCGCAAATGCTATACCCTTTTTTTCTCCACCTTAATACGATCCAATTCACAAATGCTATCTAGCTCTGTTTTTTTCCCTATTATTCAATTAGTATCTTTCGTATAGTCCAATTCGCAAATGCTAAACCCTTTTTTTCTCCACCTTCATACGATCCAATTCTCAAATGCTATCTAGCTCTGTTTTTTCCCTACTATTCAATTAATATCGTTCGTATAGTCCAATTCGCAAATGTTAAACCCCTTTTTTCTCCACCTTCATACGATCCAATTCACAAATGCTTTCTGCCGACAAGTTCCTAACAAACTAATTTTGACTAAAGGCAATTGTGCAAAAAAAATCAGAAACCACTCCTGATAGCACATACTTCAAATAAATGGAACAGTGGATAATGCATGGGTGATAGACAGCTTTTCTTACAAAATCATTCGTAAATACGCAATTTGAAAATTTCTAGTTTTCGATTCAAAAATAAAAATTATACTCTAAAAACTTGTTTGACCACCTTATAGGTATAAAAGGTTTGGTCGCTTTTTGCAATGTGCACGTGAAACTGTAGTGTATATTCTTGTGAAATTCCTTGTGCTATTGAAATATATAGCAAAAACCAGTCTGATTGTCTTATACAATTTCGATTATACTCTCAAAACGTGTTTGACCACTTTATAGGTTTGCACGCTTTTTGCAATGTGCACGTGAAACTGTAGTGTATATTCTTATGAAATTCCTTGTGCAATTGATATCAATCGCAATAACCAGTCTGTTTGTGTTATACAATCTCGACTAAAGTTTCAAAACGTGTTTGACCACTTTTTAAGTTTGCCCGCTTTTTAAAATGTGCACGTGAAATTGTAGTGTATATTCATGCCTCAGGCATAAGTTTCCTTGTCCCTTTGAAACTGTGCACACCCTTACTACTAAGATCATATCCCATTTTGGTGTTGTTCAGCTCCTTTTCTAAAAATTATGAGAAATCTAAGGCTAATCTCTACAAAAAATAAAAAATTTCTATCACACCAGAAAAGCACGGTTACGCAAATCCAGGGGTGATCGTATCAAAAAGTAGTCTTAGGGTATTGAATGGTGGCTTATCAGAATAAATTTCAAATATACACTGGCCCTATTAAACAGCAAAAGAGGTCTCGCCACAACAAATTCCTATTTTCCGGAGTTTTGTCTTGTAGAACAGCAATGCTGAGTTGAATAGGACCAAAATACTACAGAAAAAACAATCTGACAACTAATGAAAGAGTATTTATGCAGGTAAAATAGAAGGACTAAATAGTAAAATAAATAAATAAATATATATATATATATATATATATATATATATATATATATATATATATATATATATATATATATATATATATATATATATATATATATATATATATATATATATATATTTCATGAAGATCCCCTCTGATCACTTTCGATTACTCTTAAAAAAAGTAACTAGATTTTTCAATTTCTAATCAAATGAGCTACCTCTGAAGTTTGTAGGACCACCCCTTACATAAAACTTTATATACACCAGGAGCATAACTTACACCACTTGCCTCCGGGGTAAGTGTTGCAAGTGCCCCGTACTCATGTTTGTAGTGATTTTTGTTCGTTTTAAGCTTGATTTGCATATTTAATGTAAGTTTTACTCGTTTTAAAACTTTTCATTTATATTAATAGGTGTTTTGTGTTTGTTTGCTATAATTTTTCATTTAATTTCTGTTCATTTTGGGTTTTTCAAAAAAAAACTTTCAATTGCTAATCAAATGAGCCACCAGGCTCGGGGGCGGGGGTTGTGTCGACCCCCAAAGTTTTATTATTTTATCGAAAAGTATTTTGAATTTTTATTCTTAAAGTCATCTCAAAATTTTGATAGGATACATTTTGGGCAAAAAAGGCCTGGGGGGGGCTTAAAATGGACACTAGATATTCCGATTTGTAATCGAATGAGCCCCCTTGGAAGTTTATACGACCATGCATTCCCTAGGAACATTACATGTCCCCGGGGTATAATTTACAAAACTTGCCCCCGGGATCTGGGGGTTCTCTATTATCCCTGGAGTTTTTGTTATATGATATTTAGTCTATCATGAACAAAAAAAACGATATAAAAAATCTAATTAGACGCATTCGGGAAGAAGAGGGTTGGAAGGGGGGACTAGTTGCCATCAGATCCCTTTTGACTCTTAAAAAGAGAATTAAAACTTTCAATTTGAGTCCCCTTTGAAGTTTATATGATCGCCTCTTCCATAAAAACCTTATATGCCGCCGGGGCCTAACTTTCGACCCTTACCCTGGACTTTGGGGGGGGGGGTTGTTTATGTTGACCCCGAAGTTTTGTCATCCGATCGCTGAACTTTTTTAAACAAAATGGCTATCTTAAAATTTGGAACAGATGCAATTGGGGAAAGGGGGTTTTAGTGAGGGAAGGGGGGGGGTTAGATGCCCTCAGATCACTTTTAATTACTTTTAAAAATATAACTAAAACTTTTTACGACCACCCCTTATACAAAAACCGTATATGCGCTAGGTGCATAACTTACAACACATGCCCCAGGCTCTGGGGGATTGTGTCAATCCTGGAGCTTTTGTTATTTGATCTTTAAACCATTTTGAACAAAATAACTATCTAAAAATTATTATTGGATACATTTAGGGGGAAAGGCCATTGGGAGGGGGGCCTAGTTACTCTCCGGTCACTTTTGACTCTTAAAAAAGAGCACAAGAAATTCTGATTTACAATCGAATGAGCCCCTTCTGAAGTTTATATGGGCACCCCTGCCATAAGAACAATATATGTACCCAGGCCATAACTCACAACGCCTGCCCCCGGGCCCTAAGGGGTTGTGTCGACCCCAAAATTTTTGTTATATGAATTTTTGACTATTTTTAACAAAATTACTATCTCAATATTATAATCGGATGTATTTGGTGAAAACAAGGATGTGGGGGGACTATTTGCCATCCGATCCCTTTTGACTCTTAAAAAAGACACTAGAACTTCGAATTTTCAATCGAATGACCCCTTCCATATGAAGTGCCTCTGGGGAAAAAATAAGACGGGAGCCTTATGGCCTTTACTATAGGCAACGCAATAGCGTTGTCTCTGAAAAAAAGACGACGACTCTCTGCCTGGCTGCAATACCACGGTATCGATACTGTTAAAGTACCATGAATAAGAAAAATGAGATCTCGTTGTTTGAATTCGTTATGAGGAAACCTACACAACAAATACTTCATAAAAAAATAAGGAATAGTCGAGAATTCAATTCTTATGGAAAACGACCTTCATATGCAGTTATGCAGTTTTTGGCAGTAGCTGGTGTAGAATTAAAAAAAAGAAAGAAACTTGGGTGAAAATCCAGTAAAAAAAATAGGATTTCCTTAACAGGTTGCTAATGTTTTAATTTTTACAGACGAAAAGTGTTTGCAAATTTAACGGATCAGTTTTGCTTACTGACTGTCACGGCTCTACTTGGCAACACTGACAAAATTCTGGTAATGCCGTAGAAACTTCATGATTTTGAAACAGCAAACAGAAAAATCGTCGAAAATCTCAGTGTTTAGAAACGAATAGACCTGAGATGAATAATAGCTGGTGCGAAATTAAAAAAAAAGAAACTTGGGTGAAAAATCACTAAAGAAAAAGCTAAAAACTCACGGCACCAAACAGGTTAAGAAGGTTTTGCTTTCATTAACAGGTTGCTAATGTTTTAATTTTTACAGACGTAAAGTGTTGCCAAATTTAACGGATCAGTTTTACTTACTGATTGTCATGGCTCGACGTGGCAACACTGACAGAACTCTGAAAATGCCGTAGAAACCTCATCATGAAATAGCCAAAAGAAAAATCGTAGGAAGTCTAAGTTTTTAGATATGAATAGACCTGAGATGACTCCTGGAGCAAGATTTTTTTTTATTTTGATGTCCTTGGGAACCTAAAAGGAGCCCATAGACCTCCTAAGCCTCTTGCTATCACAGCAACCTAGACTTGATTCCATTTTCTTTAAGAATAATATCCTTTAGAAACAGAACGATAGACTATTAAATCAATTCCGAACAATGTATTCATATGATTATTTTGGAATGCCGCAAGGCCTCCTGAATTAGCTTTTAGGGCTAATCACATTACTGAATCTCGTAAATAAAATGCTAGAACATCAATTACCTCTAAAATAAATTAAAATGAGAACAAAAACAAGGTGCTTTGACAAGGCTATGACAAAAACAAGGGGCTACAGCAAGAGCAATTATCTGATTTGCTGTCAAGATCACTATCAGATTTGATTTAGATGGTGGAATGAATCAAGGGAAGAATATCTCACTCTTATTTTTGTTGACAAAGAAGAAAGTTACATTTAAGCAGAAAAAGGGTTTTTCACTTATTCTCCTTTCAACTTTTAAGTCTGTTTTATATTATTTTTGTTTCCAGTAAGTTGAAAATTGTTTTTTTTTTTTTTTTTTTTTTAATTTAGATCCCGACATTCATTTTTGAAATTAGATAAATTTGCTACCAATATTAAAAATGTAGATGTCATCATTAATTAACTTTAATTTAAACTGTTTTATCAACAAATGTTTCTTTTTTCAAGACAAACAAGAGTTTGGTGGAGAAATTGTTCTGTGTCAACTTTTTTTTTATTATTATTCTTTTTTATTGTAATACTATCAAAAAAAAAAAAATTCTGTTTTTGACAGTTTTCCATGCATTATTGGCATCGATTTGAGCATACTCAAACTACTAAGGATTTAGAGGCACCGTTCTTAAAATATTTGAAATATGAGATTTTTATTCTAGACATCAACTATGGAACCCAACTTTTTTGTCTTCATTAAGGTCTTCTTGTCCCAGTTAACATGTCTTACAAGTTCTAAGACAGTCAGGAAAAAAACAAATTTTGGATATTCCTGAGGCGCATTGTAACATACCCATGTTTTAAATGTTCTGTCTGGACAATGGTAACACTCCTATTCTTGAGTTGCATGGTATCATACCCAAAATGTTTCAATGGACCAAGAGGATCTCCCTCGGTCCAGTCTGCATCTCTTTTAAGTTTAAGACGGTCAGAGGAAATAATTCCTTTGGTCCAGTTTCCGATTTCACAAATCGGATCAACAATGTTCTTTGTCGAATATATTGGTTTTCATCGAGGTTTAACTGGCCCTGTATAAATGTCCTGTAAGATTTAACCCAATAAGAGGTGAAAAAAAATCGTGCGTGTTCGGTAAAAAATTAATGCGTGATTAATTTTTTACTCCTCTGAAGTTTCTACGATAATGAGAGGGAGGTTTGGGGATAAGGAAGGGGCGGCCCCTGTCCTATTTGGAATAAATGTTGCTCATTTTGGGGTTTAACGTTACTCTTTACGTTCATATTAACAGCGTAGACCAGAAACATTCCCAGAAATCAAGAGGGATTAAATATCAATTGCTATCTCCCCCCTCCCTACCCTTTCCTTACAAATAATTTGGTTTTTACCTGAAGGCTCAATGAGATTTAGGATTTTTCGGCATTAAAATGCACGCTTTGAGACATCTGTCTCCCTCCCTAACTACAAAACAAACAGGGAACCCTACGGTAGAGATATAAAGATCTCATCTACATTAATGTTTGGAGTTGTGTGGGTTTTTCTTTTTCCAGAGACAGCATGGATGTGTGATCACTTTTTAGACATCAAGAAAGGCCTGATGTCAAAAGTGATTCTAGGAAAGGGACTATTTGTTCTTTGATCACTTTCGACATAAAAAAAAAAAAAGAACTCTTAGTTGCCAATCGAATGAGTATCGTCCGAAGTTTCTATGACCATGGGGGTGAGTCTTGGATTAGGAAGGAGTAGCCGCCCTCCTGTAGAAAATAAATTCTGCTAATTTTGAGGTTTAGTGTTACTCTTTAGTTTCATGATAACAACATGGACCAGAAATATTACCGAAAATCAAGAGGGATTATATATCAATTTCTACCTCCACCCCCCCCTGCCCATTCCTTAGAACTAATTCTGTATTTATCTGAAGGCTCAATGTGTAAGTTTCAACTTAATCCCCTCAGCTGTTCCTTAGATATTGCTGTTACACCCTTTTAATAAATAGCACGCACATAGAATGCTTTGATTGTGTTCGGCATTCGTCTCTAAAGCTGTGGAGGGTTATACCATCCCCACAGGCACAATTATTTGACCTTTAGAATATTTTAAATAAGAAAGATATTTCAAAACTTGATCGAGTGTATTTAGAGAGAAGGCAGGCATCTAAAGAGAGAAGCATTGGAGGGAAACTGGCAGCCCTCCAATTACATCAAAACATCCCCTTCAAAATGTCCTGAAAGTTTCAACTTAGTGGCCTCAGCGGTTAAGATATTGCAGGTACACCATTTTGATTGATATAGTGCCTTTTGCGTTAGTTTAAGATACCCCAACAGATAAATTGCACTATTTACAATCCTTGCATCCGGGCTCTGGGGGCATGGCATCCCTGGAGGTACAGCTATTATACTTCTTGACTAGTTTGAGCGAAAGGACAGTTGTAAAATTTTTATTATTGTTAAGGAGAAGGCAAGGCCGTACCCTGGATTTTTTTTTCGGAGGGGGTTTTACTAAGAAAAAAATTTAGGGGGGGGGGGTTAAAAAAAACTCAAAAATTCATACAAAATTTGTTTATATCCATTTTTGTTACGTTTTTACGAGTCAGACAAACATTTCGGGAGTGGTTCAAACCCCCCTAGACCCCCCTCTGGGTAAGACCTTGGGAGAAGAGGTAAATAAAAAGAGAATTGAGGGGGAGGGGTTGGTTGCCCTATAATATCTCTTCAACTTCCCCTCAACATATAATAGAAGTTTCAAATTAATACCATCAGCCGTTGTTTAAATACTGCTAATTTTACCTCTTCACAATCAGCAAGAACAAAACATGTCATATTGTGTTTGGCATCCCTCTGAACACTTACTCAAAGTTTCACATCAATGCTATAAGCTTTTTTGGGGCATGCTCTCTTTTCTTAATTAACTAAAAAAACTTTTCCACAAAATAAGTTTTTCAAAGAAAAGTAAAGAACTCCATTAAATAAAAAAAGATCAAAAATAAAATAAAATAATATACCAAGCGTGAAACTATCACAAATCAGCATCGATAAATAAATGAAACCCAAAACGAACAGAAATTACAATAAATAACCGAGTCAAACTCAAAACGAGCAGAAATTAACATAAGTTGGGCTCCAAGCCATTATGCCTTCCCAAGGCCAGAAAACAATTTGCACTTTACTGAAAAAAATATAAATGTTTTTACTCTTATAACTTTAATAAATCAAGTAATATTAAAATTTTGATTACTAAATATCAGTATATGTATATTAAACTGACAATACACATTCATTTGTATTCTAGTGACGAAGACCACACTGCCTTTCCATAACAAACAACAAAAGTACGAAGAACAATAGGGAAATCTTTTTGCAACACAGTTGAGATAATTTGAATGAATATTTTGGCCCTATGTCCAAGGGCCGTCCTCATCAAGACAAAAATATATGAAAGAAAAAAGACTCACAATAACATGCGACCAATAAAACTAAAAATTTAAAATTTTCCAAAGCAATCCTAGCATCCTCACTTCAGCGAAGTTCAACCAGGACTGATAAAAAGTATGGTAAAACGAGGCGATTCAATGAGAAGAAAGAAAAATAATTTAAAAATACGTTCTTATTCATAATCCAGCTTTTTTGGCAGCTAATCTCAAAGCTCTTTTTGTGACCAGTTCTGTGTTAATGTCGATCGGTTTTTTAAAATATTTTGTAAGATAATTTTTAATTAAATTATTATTAATCTTAAGTCTGATTTCAATTGATTCTCGGACTACCTGCTTTGTGCCTAGGTCAGTGCTAATAAGGGCGGATTCATCAAAAAGTATATTATGGCTAGGATTTTCAAAAATATGGCTGCCTAATGCAGAATCAGATGAAACAACGGAAATACTAGAATTTAGAGCTCTGACTATATCATCTTTATGCTGTTGTATGCGCTTTTCTAAATTCTGGTGTGTTCTACCTACATAATATTTGCCACAATCGCATGGTATTTGATAAACCAAATCGGCGAGTAACTGGGGTTTTATCTTTACCAGAATTTAGAAAATTTATGATTCTAAAATTATTTGTGAATACTACATACAGATTTAGATAATTTCGGAGACCACACTGCCTTTCCATGACGATAAATAGAAGTTCAAATAGGGATAAAATCCTTTTAATAGACAGTGATGATGATAACAGTGATAGAAATTCAAAAAAATACCGGATATTTCGGTCACATATACAGTGACCGTCATCAGTAGTAAAACTAAAATAAAACAATTTAAAACAAAAGTTTATATACTAAATCAAATAACACTACATATTGTTTGAATCTCTAATTCTTTTCAAAGCAAAGGCGGAAGCTATTCTCTTTGACCTTCTTGGATTCGGTTCATTAGCGTTCAATGATATAACATTTGGACAAAGGTCAACTACATTGGGTGAATTGAACTTTACTCTGTCAGATTTTAATAAATTATCATAGATAGAGTCCAGCCCATATTCACCTGTATCTCGATTCAAAGCAATATTCTTGAATAAGATTTTCTTTATTTCAAGAATTTCACGAAAATTTTGCTTTAAACCCCGATCCCTAGAAATCAAAGAGACATTCTCGAAGAAAATAAAATGGTCTGGAAAATTAAAAATATGTTCTGAAGATTCTAACAAGAGTCTAAGTCTGAAGATTTCACTTCAGCCCTTACAGAACATATTTTTAATTTTCCAGACCATTTTATTTTGTTCGAGAATGTCTCTTTGATTTCTAGGGATCGGGGTTTAAAGCAAAATTTTCGTGAAATTCTTGACAAGTACTCAATGTATTTCCAATTCCGTAATTCTTTTTACCAGCAAATTAATGGCTTAGCGATGGGCGCGCCCCTCTCCGGGTTACTGGCGAATATTTATGTGGAACATATTGAAAATTGGACATTAGATTCGTATTTTTTAAAATACGTCTTTTGGGGACGTTACATGGATGATGTAATTTCACTCTGGAACTATGGGGGAAATGAGCTTAAGGGTTTTTAAGATCACCTTAATATATACGATATAAATTTACAGTTTACTTTAGAAATCGAAATCGCAAATAAAATCCCATTCCTAGATGCGTTAGTTATTCGTAGCTTCGATAAACTCAATTTTACTATTTATAGAAAACCAACACAAAATAATAGATATTTGCATTTTAAATCAAACCACCCCCCACAAGTTAAAAGAGCAGTTGTAATATCCCTCGGTCGATCGAGGGTCGATCGGGCCCTAAACATTTGTTCTGATTCCCACATAACAGCAGAATTAAATTTTATCAAAGACATACTTTTTGGAAATGGGTATCCTATTTTTTGTTTAATGGAGTTAAACATTATCTATTTTTTGTTTAATGGAGTTCTTAACTTTTCTTTGAAAAACTTACTTTGTGGATAAAGTTTTTTTTAATTAATTTCTGTTAATTTTATTTTGACAAAGTCTTTTCAGGGAAAAAGAAAATAATGCTTTATATCTTTTCGTTTTTCTTAAGACTTTATAGTCTGGCCTAATATTTGTATGCTGGAGAAAAATTTTCAGCAATTTTTAACAACATGCACCCTTTTAACAATCTGGACACAAAAATAGTGTTTAATCTAGTTTCATACCTCCTCTAGTTGGCCTGAAATGGAAAACTTGATACCATTCGCAAAATAATCTTTTTACTTTCTTTGATAGCATGGACACACTTACGCTATTTTGATTTGGTTAATTTTTTAAAGCAAAAGTAGCCCCGAAAGTGTGAACATAATACCCTCAGTCGTTCTTGGGATACTGCTGAAATGCCTTATTGGGAATTAGCATTAACACAGTGAATTTTGATTTAATCTTAAGGCAACATTTAGTTTTTAAAATTAATGGGCAAATGGTAGGGTGGGCGTGGGAGGAGGATTAGTTGCCCTTCAATCACTTACGATAATTAAAAAGGACATCATCCCTTTCTATTTTCAATCGAATGACCCCTTTTCGAAATTCCCACGACAACTCCTTCGATACGAAGTGCCCTGGTCTAAACAACAACAACAACAACAACAACAAAGAATACATTATACCCATATAGATCTTTACTATAAAAATGTCAAGCCTTCCAGTCACTTTCGACTATTGAAAAGGGCACTAGGCCTTTCGATTTCCAATCGAATGAGCCCTTTTTGAAACGACAACGCTTTCTGTAAGCACTTTATGTGCCCCCAGGACACAAATTACAACCCTTACCCTAATGGCTGTTAGGGTGGTTGTCATCCTCTAAGACCTAATTTTCAGAACTTTCAACTACATTAAACAAAATGGCTATCTCAAAATTTTGATTGGATATGTTTGGGGAAAAGGCGGGCGTGAGAGGGGCGTTAGTCGCTCTCCAATCACTTTCAAATGTTAAAAATGGCACTAGCCCTTTCAATTTCCAATTAAATTAGCTCTTTTGATATACCCCCAACCTTATATGCCCCAGGGTATAACTTATAACCCCTGCCCTGAGGGCTGGGGGGGTGTCATTCTCAAAGACCTAATTTCTAGAACTTTCTACTACGTAGAATAAAATGGCTATCTGAAAATTTTGGCTTGGATGTGTTTTGAGGAATGGTGGGCGTGAGAAGGGGATTATTTACCCTCCAATCACTTTCGACTATTAAAAAGGGCACTACCCCTTTCAATTTCCAATTGAATGAGCCTCTTTTGAAGTTTAATCTCCACTCACCCCCCCCACTCATTCCTACTCTTCACTTTTAAGGACCTAAGTTCCAAAACTTTCAACTACGTTGAATAAAATGGCTATCTAAAAATTTTGATTGGATGTATTTGGAGAAAAGGTGGGCGTGAGTGGGGGTTAGTTGCCCTCAAATCACTTTCGACTATTAAAAAGGGCCCTAGCCCTTTGAATTTCCAATCGAATGAGCCCTTTTTCAAGTTTCTACGACAAAGATTTCAATAAAACCTTATATACCCCCAGGGTATATTATAAGGTCCTATTTGCAAAAATATTTTTATTCGCATTTTCTCAGGATCGTAGCCTTTAATGGGTAAGACTAAACTTAATGAAACTTATATATTTAAAATCAGAATAAAGCAAAAATTGAGAGAAGTCAGCAGAGTAGTATACATAGAGGCAGTTTTACATTTATAGTTTAGAATGTGAATCCAAAATGTAACGAATAGGACTTTATCAGCATTTATTAGGCGTTTCAATTACAAATGAGTGAATTTGCAGCTATATTGGAGCTTCAATTAAATATTGAAATTAAAAATTTAAACAATTGAATGATTCCTGGAGCGGACCCTCCTCCTCCCCCTTACCAACTTCCCTGACTAAACTACAGCCGATTTGACCTATCCAGCAATAGTGCTAATGATATTATAAAAGCATTAAGTCTTATTTTCTCTTTCAATTATTTCTTTTTCATTGAGAAAATTATATTCACTGCATATCTACCTTCTTATTCTTCAATGGTTCAAGTTCTGTCTTATTCGCAGATGTAAAGGGCAGTGGCACTGTTTGGGGGTGGCAAGGGGGAAAGCTGCCCCCCAATAAATTGGAAAAAACTATTACATAGCCCATACCCCTTGACTCTCTGGATGTGGAACTTTTTTGCCCCCTCAAAAAAATGCTAGAGCTACGCCCCTGGTAAAGGGTGTACTCATATCCACTTTTGAAAGTTCTAAAACAAGAAAATCTAATTTGAAACTGATAGGTTTTAGGAAATAAAGAACCTTAAATATCAGAAAAATAAATTTGACAAATATTAGGAGGGCAATGGACCACTATTTTTCGTGTTTTTCTTAAATTAAAAACAAACATAGACTAATTAAAAAAAAATTATTTGCTCGAAGTAAAGAGCAAAGCTGACACTTAAAACGAGCAACAGTTTTAAAGTGAGTTATTAACTTATAGTTTGTGTGCAATTATTAGGGGAGGTGGGAAGACAACTGCAACCCTTGTCCCCCCCCCCCAAAAAAAAGATGGTTTCACTGGAAAAGCCAAAATGAAGTTCAAATTTTGGCTTTATTCATAATGTTTGCTTTCTCCGAATAAACTTAAATTTTGGACTGGTCAAAGGCAACAAGTTATTTGAACTTGTCCGGGCCCGATAGCAACCTTCCTCATCCCAACAAAAAATTGTGGTCGTCTTAGTCCATCAAAGTTCCTTGAAAGTTTCAATCTGGTGAAAAAGGAATATATTATTAGATCTTTTTTAGGTCCCAATTTCAGAGAGGGACCGCCGAACAAGACTGAAATTTTTCTTTGACAGTAGGGTCAATGAGGCCAGGGACTCAAATTTTAGAACTTCATTGTGTTCCGAAAAAAAAAGAAAATGTTGCCACATTTTCTAGCCTTTTTCTAGCTTTTTGATAATTTAGGTCTGTATTGCCCAAGTAACTTCAGACAGAATGTTCAAGCCAAAAATTAATTAATTCGTAGGGAGCCATACTCCCAATTTAAATTTTTTCTGCATTATTTTCCCTCGTCCAATGAACTATGCGTGCATATTTCAATCCATGCAAAAAAAAAAAAAACTATGCCTTTTACGGAGCATTTTTCTTATGTATTCGTGACCTCTTTGCCAACAAACTTAAAAACTTTAAGTTTTAAAATCAAGAAACTTTTTTTTTGCGATTTTAGGGCTCTATTTTCGGAGGACCTTACTTTCAACAGACTTTTTTTTATATTAGGCTACTCTTGTCCTTGGAAATTACAGATGCAATTCTCAGACTGATCAGGACTACAAGATCTTTGGTCCATTTCTTGCCTTACAGCACCGTCCTTACTTATATAAAATGTGTAATCCTTTCAGCTCAGGCAACGATCCTTGAAAGTCTCCAACTAAAAATCCTTGAAAGCCAACTAAAAAAAAAAAAAAAAAATTCCAGCCGCAATGTTTTTGGTCTCCAAATTGATTGGTTTTTTCACATTAGGATCTACTCGGCCAGCAACTGAAAATTAGAATTTTAAAGCCGTCCAGACAAAAAAAAACAAAACAAAAAAACAATCTATTGACCTTTTTTAGTGCCCCATTTTCGGGTGAACCAACATCTTTTCCTTTCTTGTGAATTGGGTTCCCTTTGACCCAAGGGCCTTCAGATAAAAGTGTCAAGTCATTCGAAAAATTTTTATCTTGGGACAGTTTTTAGGGGCTTACGTCTCCAACCTAAATTTAGCAAGTGTAAAATTTTCCCTGAAAAGTTCATCTCCAGACACTTCTATCTTCACGTATAATTTTCCCCATAGAAAAATCCCCCCAAGGAGAAACTATTCTTTGTGCATGAAGTCTGCCTTTGCCAAAAAATTTTACAGCATAAGTTTTATATTTGTTTGGAGAATTTTTACCCTATAAAAGTTTTGAGCCGATAAAAAAATAAATGTTTATCGCCCTGTTTGGAACCCATTTGGTGGGGGGGGGGCATTTGCAAAGGAGTAGATTTTTCCCAGTTTTTCTTTTTCATTGGGACCCTCATTGTCAAAATACTTAAGAACATAAGCTTCAAGCCAATCGAAAAAATTTGGCCCATTTCGGGGATCTTGTAGAAATGACTTGGGGGCACATAAAAGTTGATACATGCTTTTGAAACCAAGTTCTCCCTATTTGATTTTCTGTTTCCGTGGAGCATCTGTAGTATTAGTTGCTGTAGTTGGTGTTAAGGACAACAAATAACGCAAATTTTTCAGAAATATAGTCTTATTCTTTATAGACAAATATGACCATAGTATGACTTGTGCATAACGCTTTTCTGGTTCTTTTATTCATAAATTCGTGCCAGGTTCTGTAAATGGCATAGCAATGCTACATTAGCAGAGTCACTTTCGGCATATGTACCCAGAGAAACACACGATTTTGCACTGTGACTTCCACCCTACAGATGTGGATCAGGGTTGCCAACTTGCAAACTTTTCGTATAAAACGCACTTTTTTTTTCATTGCACTCTTTCGCTCCACGGACCGGATTTGCACTCTTTTTCCCCATTATTTGCTTTTTGCACTCTTTTTTACAATCTTTTAGGAAATGATGATTGAAAAAGTAGTAAGCGAAATAAAAAATTCAAATTAAATTATTCAAGTGTAGAAGATAGAACAGATAGCCGGTATAATCTCTGTTGTCTCTGCCTGGGCTGTTCCCCCGGCGTTTTTCTGGTATTTTCAACCACTTACGAAGAAGTAGATCAAAGTATAAATAACAAGTAAAAACGTGGTAGATTCAACATCAATTTTTATAGAAGGAAGTTAAAAATTGTTGGGCACAACCATTCTTCTTGGAAATAGAAAAGTGAGCATGCAAAATGGAGTGAGGCGATGGAGAAGCAGTAACCGAAACAAACTTTTTCAAAGTCTACTCTAAAACTCAGAAAATTCTGCAAAGACTTTAAGCCTGTGCACCTTCTTAAAGCGTGAATGACCCATCTCTACTTGTGATAGCTATTTTTCCTAAAATAAAAATATTATTTTACCATCCATGGGTCCAAGAATTTACTTTGGATGGGACTCATACTATCAAAATGACGTAAAAGGGTACATTAGAAAAATATGGGTAGTCAAAATTTGTTGTTTAGACACTTCTTGCCATCTTGGAAAGCAGTTGAGTTAGGTGAATGACACTTTCAGAAATGAATCCAGAGCCAAAAATTTTGGACCCAATTGAAAATGACAATGAAAAATGATTAAATATTAAGCAGTTCATATTTTTGACCTATGAATAAAGTAATATAATCGCTTTTGGATATTATGAATATTATGAATAAAGTAAAATAATAATCGCTTTTGGCGCAAATTCACTTCACCCCACCGCTATATACCAATTCAGGATATATATTTGTACATTTGGGGATAGGGGGGGGTAAAATTCAAACTTACCTCTATAGTCAGAATTACATGAAAAATTCAAGTTTAACATTCATTTGCGCGAAAATGCCTCTCCTACTACTCAACAGCATTAATTTGTTCCCTGATGTTTGTAGTATAGAAAATCATCTTTTTTTCTAACTTAGGAAGAGAGCGCAAATAAATATGTTATTGTTTTAACTTACCTTTTTGTTTCCGTTATTTCGCCATTCTGCTGATCACAGTACCTTTACTGATGAATTAGCTGCTCAATTTCTGGGCACAGATATTATAAACAAAAGATTACAACTCCCTCTCTCTCTGTCCCCCGTTTCGTTTTGACCAATGCAATTTATCATAAATGGTATAATAGGCTTTGGGACCTTTGGCCCCTTTTGTTTCAGAAAAAAGGCCTTTTTTATAAATTTAGCTTCATTTATGTTAAATATCTAAATCCCGGGAAAGCTATTATTACGATGTCTGAAGAATCCACTAATTAGCGAGTGTCTGAAAAAAGCCAGTTGAGCGATGACTCATACAGCTTAAAATTACAGCTTGAAAAGCTTCAAAGGATACTGGGAGTCTAATTTGATAATATCTAAATCCCGGGAAAGCTATTATTACGATGTCTGAAGAATCCACTAATTAGCGAGTGTCTGAAAAAAGCCAGTTGAGCGATGACTCATACAGCTTAAATTTACAGCTTGAAAAGCTTCAAAGGATGCTGGGAGTCTAATTTGATTCGGCCACTCATCGCTTTTGGTCAGAGGTGCGCGCACAAGCGCGCGTCTTAAAGTGTATTCGTTAATTTGTAAGAGTTTTGTCTTCAGTTCCGTTTGAATTCCGTTTGAGAGTTCCGTTTTTGAGTCTGATATATGTGGTTGTGAATACAGATAAGAAATCTTTCTTTATATCTTTGACCTAGTTTGATTGGCCTAGGTAGGGTCGGCAACTTACAGCGAGACTGAGAATAGATTAGCTTTGTATAGAAAAAGAATCGTATACTAAGTAAGAGATTTTTCCTTGAGGGGGAATTGGGGAGTTCAATCTTTATGGTACTTGAGGCCAAATAGTTTGACACACTGAAACCACAGGGAAAGTATACTTGCCAGAGAACCCTGACGGTTGTTTAAACCGCCAGAGACGGGAAAAGCAGAAATCCGTGGCGCGCAGGAGTTACACTGGCTTTTGTGGTACCGCCAGATTACTCTGGTGGCATTAAAGATTTTTCCCCTAATTTCAGTGACGAAGACCTCGCCATCCTCACCCTCCCCCAATACTGGTGGCAGTTAGAAAAGGAGCTATTAACAGCATTAATAGTAAAAGAATTCCGCGTTTTCGAAGAGACAAGTTAATTTAGCCTGCAGACTAGCATATTGTGATAACATAAAAAAAGACAAAAATACGCAATCAATTAATGGAATTATGAAGGTCTATAATGGGCTGTGCCTGTTAGACAAATATAAAAAATAATAACGTGAAATTAATGAGTTGAGCTTACAGTGGGGGAATCTCCGTATTGAAAAGTATTACAAGGTTTAAGGACAGATAATAAAACGTTGAAAGTTGCGTTATTATTTGAGTGAATTGGCGGACATAGATATAATTTTCAGTGACGAAGTTTATAAGAGTATTGAGGACGGCAAATTAGGAGAATTTGTCAGATTGTGCGCACATTGGACAAGAAAGGTGGTAGGCCCCTGTCCTATTGAGTAACCTGCCCAGGAGGACATTATATTTGAAGCACGAGTATCCAGGGAAGATACGTGATTTGTTTTACAGATTAGTTCCCCTGTTTGAGTTTAGTCCAGCTAATTCACTAGTGGAATATTCGCGCGGTTTTTCAGCTTACTTTCTCGTCCAACCTCTTTTAATTCGTTTTTCGGAGATATATTTCACTCGCGTAAAACTGCTTGTTGTGAAAGAAGTCGTTAATCACGAATGAAGTCTAGATATTCCGGTTATTTGAAAAATTTTTGAATCTCATTACACGGATCTAATATAAACAATAGTAATTGCGTATCATAATTTTGCGTGTGCCAAATGTTGAACTTGCCAAGATTGACTAATTGAATAAGAGATAAAATAATCGGAAAGAAGTATACGTGGTAAAATGAGGGGGTAAGAAATAAACAAGGGAGAAATAATATGTGAAAAAACAAAACAATCTTACCCCTCAGAGGGTGTGTCAAATGAAGGAGAGTTGCGGGATAGAGATAGTACAGATATGGAACAAATGAATTAAGAAAATGAATTAAGAAGAAATAATGACAGACTGAATTTTGAAATAATGTCGGACAGAGATAAGATTAACTCAAGACCGAGAAGGGCTAGTGAAGCCCATAGAAAAAGTAGGAAAATTGAAAGAAAGGCTAATATGGAGGCCTTTGAGGGAGAGCACCGAGAATGGAAAAAATGAAGGCTGAGAAAGATGAAATTAGAAAGATTAGAAAAGAGGACGGAAAGGCTAGAGTAGCCTATAAAGAAAGAGACAATACGTATAGAGAACGAACGTATTCAGAAAATGAATTAAGAAGAAATAATGACAGACGGAATAAAAGTAGTCCGAGTAGAAGGAGCAGTGTTGAATCGAGATGCAGCAGGAGCTCGCGAAAAAGAACTCAAATAGATATGACACAACAA
The DNA here is from genome assembly GCF_049724085.1 of Artemia sp. Qi Xiang Cuo. Lineage (NCBI taxonomy): Eukaryota > Metazoa > Arthropoda > Branchiopoda > Anostraca > Artemiidae > Artemia > Artemia sp. Qi Xiang Cuo. The sequence goes on along the minus strand of NC_142802.1, from coordinate 6,586,807 downwards.
CTTTTAAATTTCATGGAGAAGGATAGATTAGCCAGAGAACGAAAAGAGGAGGAAGATAGAAAAGAAAGAGAGAAAGAGAGAACAGCTAGAGAAAGGAAGAGGCAGATAGAGAGGATAGAAGAGAACTAATGCAAGTAATTGCAGGGAGAAATTTCCAAACGTATGAGAGAACCGCATGGGTTAGAAGCCCGGAAAAATATACAACTTCGTTGACTACGGGGGAAGGTGGACCGGCCCATAAAACAAATTGGGAGGCTGTGCCGCCCTGTCAGAAAAACGATATACTTGATACGCGTGTTCAAAAAGTTGATAATCCACAAAAATGGGATGTGGAAGTAAAACGACCACAAAATATTGAAAATGAAACGCGCGAGAATGATTTTTCGGGAAAATTTCCAGAAAATGGAAAACTTGAAAAATCTTTTAATGAATATGAGACGCTAACAAGTACAAGCCAAAATGAAACACAGATTGTACCAAAGAAAAATGAGACGAAATTTATTGTACGCGCTTTTCCTCGGAAAGTTCGAGAAATTTTAGTAGAATATGAAAAACCAAATGTCGGAGTTCAGTTCCCATTTGATGACGAAATATTTGTTTCTGCGGTAAGAGTAAAGAGAACTAGAAGAGAGAAAAAAGACGCAAGGCAGAACTACAATAAAGAAAAGCAGTCAAAGATGATGGACACTGGAGTCCAATTCAGATTTCATGACGATTTATTTAATGCTACTACAAAAGAAAAGAAAACTAAGAGGGAGAAAAGAGATATTAAACGGAGCTAAAATGTGTAGCGATGGAAAGATTGATATTTTTAGCGATAGAAAATTCTCCAATAGCGCCGCTTATAACGCTGGAGATTGTGTCAACTAGGCTAGCGCCGCTCTCAAGTAATGAGAGAAAATTGAATATGTAGACATATAAATGTGGCCTCTTTTTTCTCGAGCTATCTGGAGATCAGATTCCTTTTGGAGCGTTTACCTTGGAGACATACGAACTAATTTCCTATTATCAGACTAGACGCAGACATATAAATGAAACAAACACAGATAAAAAGGCAATAGATTTATTGACTTACATATTTAGGTGTACAGCAATAGGTCACTTCAAATGACAATAATGGTGACCGAGATGAAAGAGTTTAAGACTTCTATCTCAATGGACCTGCTTCAACTTTACGAATAATAATATCAGAAAGCACTTTTGCCCGCAATATCAAGAGAAGTTTTTCAGTTCAGCGCCATGAGGACTTGCTCAACATTGGCCCACGAAGACCAAGGATATAAGTATTTCGTCAAATAAATTCTTTTAAATATTTTTGATGATTCAAGCATTCCCAGAGTTTTTGCTATTTAAACTTCCTTAGAAATATTGTGCATAACATTTTTTTGCTACTAATTATTTTAGCGAAATTTAGACGACTAGCGTCGTTGTTTGACTGAAGCTAGAATGCAATTTCTCTTTTTGCTGATTAAGAATTTAGACTCATGGAAGCGGTATTTGAACTCAATTAGGGGACGTTTAATTTCTGCCCGAATCATCTTTAGAAGGAAAGAATCTTGTATTTTAAATATATCGCATTTTACTCATGATACATATCACCCTTCCCATCAATTAATGACGTCCCGTCATTAGTAACTGCTCGCCTTTGATCTTTTTTTATTTTTTAATGTTCGCCATTTATTAACTATTTCTTTTACACAATTATTTTATATTTATGCTGTGGCTTAATCAGGAGTGCTAAAAATTTTCACTATTACCTTTCTTATTTTGTTCTACGTCCCTATCTAAAACTCATCTACCGGACTAAGATTATTCATGGTTCTAGGTTTGCTACTATACTAAGGATTTTTTTTTCAATTTTTTACAAGGCTTTTTTTTTATTTTGCTGTCTATAGGACATACTACATTCTATCTACACTACGTTAAACGAATAACATGATAATATTACGCCTAATTCTACTTGTGGTAAATTCTTGAATGATTTATAACATACAATATTGGGTTAATCATATTCACTGGTAACATTAAAACACTTTCACTATTGGGATTTTTGAATTGTCAAAGTTATTAGGAAGTAACACATGTAGATTCACATCTATTCATCACCTTCGAGTCATTAGTGTACTACACCCTTCTGTTGTAAATTATTGTCCTTCACTCTTTTTGTCTTGGCCAAAATTTTGAAGCATTTACGTTATGGTTTCTTCATGGAACAGTTCGAGCCTGACTGTCTTCACACGACAAGTTTTCTCTAATAGTCAACTGGGAAATGGTGCTTCCCACTACAGGTATTGGTGTTTTTCTTCTCCGCATATCATTTTTAGGATATCTTGAGGCACATAGAGAATGTATTCTCGCGTTAAAATTGTTCATTTGTGCCTTTCTATAAAATTGTTAGCTCATGGCTTACGCCGATTAGCCTTTTCGGTGATTCCTCGGTTAATCACGGGGTAATTGAAGTTTGGATTTGAAACGGGTTGTCGTCATACTATAGTGACTCTTTTATTGTATTGTCTTTAAGTTCAACTTCAAACATCTTCAAATATCTTTTAACTTCAAATATCGTTAAATATCGTTTATCTTGTACTGCTCGATGGTATTCTCATAATTAAACTTCAAATTGTGTTTAACTTCAGCTTCAAATATCTTCAAAAGTCTTTAAGTATTATTAAACTTCAAATATCATTAAATATCGTTTATCTTGTATTGATCGATGGGGTTCTCAGCATTTATGTGATTATATAGTTCGTTAAAGCACTTGATACTGAGGTTCAAATATAGTGTTACCTGATACGTAATATGGTTCATGGTCGAAGAAACGACGATCGAAGGTAACTGTTGTTTTCGTAGACGAAGCTGGGATGAAAATTGCCTGGGGTCTATGGTGAGTACTCTCTGTTGGTTGAGATATGGTGAAAATAGATGATACTGGGTCATAGCTGTACTGGGCAGCTCCTTGTAATGCTCAATAACCGATTTGCCATTTACTTCCTGTAATATAAATAACGAGGTAGAATCACACGTTCTTAAAAGTAAACACTCATAGTACAAATTAGTCACGTATTAATTGGGTAAATTAATTTCTAAGCTATGAGAAAGAATTAAATAAATACACTAATATTAGTACTCTCAACAAAAATCTAAAAATTTAAAACAGAGGTGTCTTCAAATTTGTTTTGAGAACGGAAATATCGATATTAAATAATTATAATTTACCCTACATTATTAAGTTTGAGGTCTAATTTTACAATATATTTCATGCCTGCATTGTTCACGCACGTCCGTGCTGTATAAAAAACGCATGTGCAGCGTCATAACCACACGGTTTTATGCAAACGATACTACAATGAGGGACAGAGACATAACAAGGACGAATGGAGACCTCTCTACCCACTCGTTTTCTAATGTCTTCCCTGTTTCTTGGCTTGGACGTTCTCATGGGGTTGTCGGGTTTAACCCCAGCATTTCAGCTGTTTCTCCGTGTTCTTCTCTTGGTTTTCGTCCTATTAGTTTTAGGATTTTTCCGTAATTAAAAGTCAACATTTGTGCCTCATATTCACCTTTCGAATAAGGCAATTAGATGCAGGATTTCCAAGCTGGCTTGCGTAGATTTCAGTTGATGCTTGGCAAAGAATATAAATGTAATGAAGAACTGACATCAATATTTTTTTAGAAGGCTATTGTTTGAGCAAACTCTTCAGCACTAAATAAATAAATATGATATTAAAATTTTATTAGAATTTGTTAAGCGAAAAACACCTTCACATTAATAGGGAATTCCTTGTGGGTATTACTTAGTCGCTATTGGACATACACAGGGTTTCAATCCATGTATCTTAACTGATCAAATGGTTTTAAAATTTTCCATATTATTATTGAGATATAATTTCACATCCGCCGTGAAATTCTACATATAAACGTACCAATACCCAACCATTGGTACATATATTTCTCGTGTACGAAACATTATATTTCTCGAGTAAGAAACACATGAATAAGCAAACTTGCAGCACATAATTACGCTGGTATCCTATTTTAGGTGTAGGCCTAAAACAATCATAATCTGCACTAGGACAAAATATTTCATATTATTTGACGCTTCTGTGCTGATAATTTCTTGTTTTGGATAATATCCATCTTAGTTAGGACATGGGTCGATTTTTCATAGAAAATTCGAGGTGACCTGAGTCAGTATATGTAAGATATAACGTGACTGACTTGCGAAAATATGTCACAAAAATTAGAGCACAAGATATGTTATAGATAAACCAATGAAATTAAAGAACATTTTTGTCACAGAACTATAGAACGGTGATCTCTCTGTTATTGTATACGTCATAGATATAAACTAATGAAATTAAATTTTTCGCCAAGGAGCTAAAGGCATTAATGTCTCTGTTTCTCTTTGGAAGTAATGTTTAACACAGAGCTGTAGGACAGCATACGTCATAGATGTAATATAATGAAATTAAAAAGCTTTTCTTTCTTTTTTTTTCGCCTCGGAGCTATAAGAAAGTAAACTCTCTGTTTCTCTTTCAAAGCATTCTGATCCAAAAAACGAAAACTTAACTAGCTCACAGAAGTTTCTATTCAACCTTTAAATATTGTTTTGACTGGCCCTGATTGGCGTAAAAATACTAATTTCTTACACTTGAAGGACTGAGAAATATCCCTTCCTACGGTCGTTTTCACACTAAAAAAAAAAATACAAAAACAAACATGGGCCGTGAGTTACTACCCCCGCTTACCACAAGAAGTGGTCCAACGCCAGTTTTCGTTTTCAGTCGACCACTAGCGTCCTACCTTTGGTTATTTTCTGTGATCGTCAACGTTTTGACATCACTTGTATTTTTTTTCATTAATATTGACTTGGTTAACTTTACTTGCACACTGTTAAATTTATTATGGTGTTAAATTTGTTATCTTTGAAATCTGTCTTTATATTAATTAGGGATATTTCCATCTGTCAGGTTTTTTAACCGTTCTGCCTGACTGTGTCGTTATTTTCTCCTCTGTTTCTTGCGGTTTTTTCTTTTTCGGTTTTTCTATCGAAATAAGGTAAAATTTTTTGTATTGTTTTTTCAAAAAATCTTGCCCTTTTAATTTAGTTTGTTTCCCGTGTGCGGCTGCTGAGGTCGGTCTTGATTTCCATATTTTTTTAGCTACTCTATGGTCTGATTCGCCGTCAGACTCTTCGGAACTGGTTTCCGACAAATCCGGATTAGAACTTTTAGAGGTGGCACTTTTTGAGGTCTCACCTGCCCTTCCTTCGTAAATTTATGCTCCCCTGGAGGTAGAAGGTTTATTCTCCAAGTCCTCGCCTTGAGTTTTCAGCTTGGGAGATTTGAAAGATTCTTGAGAGCTTTGGGAGGAATCAATAGTTTTTGCAGGGTTCATCCATTGTTTGAATGCCATGTCCTCAGGGGGATGGGGCATTTTTTGCACTAGGGTTTCCCTCCATGAAGTCCACTGTTTAAGTTTGACCTTAGACACACTTATATCATGATATTGACCTTGCTGGTCATCCTTTGGAGTTTTATTTCCCGGGTCAATGTACTTTGACTCGTTTTTATGGGAAATTTTATGAGATCCATAGCTTCTCGCAGGTTTGTTTTAGTTAAATCTTTGGGAGGAGTTTTTTTTACAGTAATACCGGGGGTTTCTACAGCTCTGTTTAATTCTTCCTGCAATGACAGGGGCCTTTCTATCGGTGTTGCAGGGGAAACCATATCGTCTGGAAATCTTTTGGGGGACATGGGGTCAAAATTCTATCTGGGAAAAATTGGGTTTTTGGAGATATTGTATAATCTAAATCTCCTATGCTCGCCGATGAATAACTTTTTGGACTTTTTGGCGTTTATATTTCAGGAAAAAATCCTGGTATTAGGGATTTTTTCTTAGGAACAACTAGATTTTCCATTGCTAGAAATTCTTCAAAGTTTTGTTCATCACTGTCATTCTCGAAATAGTTTTGCTTGAAATTGAAGGGTTTTATCTCTGCCAAGCTTGACCTAGGGGGCTCATTTTCTGAGTCTGACGAATCAGTAGAAGAGGGATGTGATATCCATCTCTCTGGAAATTTGGCCCTTTTTATTCAGCTAACATGCGCCTTGTAAGTTCTTCCACTATCGGGGTTTTCCATTTTAAAGGTATATTCATTATCGTACTTTTTAACTATTCTGTACGGTCCAGAATATTTGTTGGAAAGTTTTTTTCCTTCCGTTTTTGCTTCGTTCTTTAGGTAAACGAAGTCTCCTATTTTGAAATTTATATTCCCCTTAACTTTAGGTTGGCTTCTTAGCGCTTGTTTTATTTTATATTTTCCAACGGTCGTCAATCTATTTTATACGTTCTCTTCATTCGATGCATGAATACGGGTCTGTATTATTTCGACCTGTGATCGCACTAACTATATTCAATAATTCTATTAAAATGGACTTTGAAATCTCGACCAAAAGTAAATAAAGTAGAGCGTCTTTGATTGCTTCGGAATAAGCAGTGTTGATTACGTTAGTTAAATAAGGTAAGAGTTTATCCCAGTCACTCCTATTGTCTTTCGTATAAATACTTAGTACGTTCGAAAATATTTTATCCCTGTTTTCTATTTTACCATTAGCTTGTGGGTGGTACGGCGCTGTCACCATTTTCTCTATATTAAGAAAACTCGTTAAGTCTTTTGTTACTTTCGCAACAAAATTGCTCCCGTTGTCAATCAAAATTTTATTAGGAATGCCAAATTTCAAAAATATTTTTGCCAATGCCTTACTTGTGGTATAAGCAGATAGATTTTTTAAAGCTTTTGCAAAGGTAAATCTTAATAAAAGATCTATAGCCAAACAGATACAATAGCGGCCTTTGATAGAAAAAGATAGGTATCCACTTGTCCTGAATAGATCATACGAGGCAATCTTGAAGAAGTACTTTAATACTAGAACTCGCCCCAGAGGATGATCCGGGTCGGCTGCGGGGATTTTTCTCAAATTACATGCTTTGCATGTACTTACAAATTCTTTAAGTTTTGTAAGTGCAGATTGTACGTAAAAATATTGTTTCAATTTATGGAACGTTTTCGTTACTGCTAAATTTCCACCTGTCTCTGAATGATAATATTCAAATATAGGCCCTTTCAAATTTTGTGGTAATACAGGTAGTATTGAGGTTTGGTTTCTGTTTGTCTCGATAGTCACAAGTCTACACAGTATTTCTTCATCAAGATCATAGTAAAAATTATCTATCTCTTTTCTAAGAGTTTTGAATTTATCCGGTAACGCATCATCATTCACAAAATAATCAATTAGTGCTACACATATTTCGTCCTTTTTTTGCTTTCTTTTTATATCTTCCGAAGACAAGGGCCAATAGTAAAGCTTATTTTGTTCTGCTGCATCTTTGACTTTGTTCTTCTTGCATCCATGTTTGCTCTTAACAATTATGGCTTCAACTTCATTTTTTTCATCTTCCGACGGAATATTTTCTGGGTACCTACTTACAAAGTCGCAAGCTGCATTTTGTTTGCCTTTTAAATGTTCAAATTCATAATCTAGGTCTTGGATTTTCATAATCCATCTAGCTAGAATGCTTTTATGGTCTGATCGTAGTATAAATTTTCTACCAATTAAATAATGTCTAAATTTGTCCAAGTGGTAGATAATAGATAATAATTCCAAGTTTGTGGCGGAATAACTGCTTTCACCTTTCGATAAGGTTTTACTAGAATAGCATATAACTTTTTCTATTTGTTTTTGCTTAGGCGTTCCCTCAAGAGGATTTGGGTTTTCTACCGGGATTATTTGCGAAAGAATTGCGCCAATGCCTTTTGAACTAGCATCCGTTGTAGCCACAAATCTTCCGTTTTCGAAATCAGGGAGTGCTAATATTGGTTCAGAAGGGAGTGCGTTTTTGAAACGGTTTAGAAACGTTTGACCTTCCTGAAACCAGGAAACATTACGGGAGTGCCTTTTAGTTAGTTCCATGAGGGGTTTTGTAATTTGGGCATAATTCTGTACGAATGTTTTAAAGTAGCCAGTAAGATCTAAAATTCCCCTTAATTATTTCATAGTTCTGGGGAGCTTGAGGTTTTCGACATATTTAATTTTATCAGGGTCTGGGGATATCTCTTACTGTGTTACTACTACTCCTAAGAACTTTATTTTAGGTTGAAATAAATTTACTTTCTCAGGCTGGTTTTTTCAATTGCCTTGCCTGAACTTCTCGAACACCTTAGCTAATGTTGCTAAGTGTTGTTCAGTGTTTTCCCCCATGCATATAATATCATCAACAAAATGAATTATATTCTTTAATCCTCTTAACAGGTGCAATAGGGGTCTACATAGCGCGCTTGAACTTGTTTTAAGCCCAAATGGTACCCTTAAGTATTGATAAGAACCATATTCGGATGCTGAAAATGCAGTTTTCTGAACATCCTTTTCGGCTATTTTCACTTGGTGGTAGCCTTGGGTAAGGTCCAAAAAGTAAAAATTTTGTTTTTGCTTGAAATTGAGTCAAGAATTTCATCTATTCTTGGTAAAGGAAATTTATCGCTAACTACTTGTTTTTTGAGGGCTCTATAATCTACTACGAGTCTAAGATCTCCATTCTTTTTTGGTACTAAGATCGCTGGTGCACTATATAGACTTATACTTGTGTGCAGATGTTCGTTTTTTTCTAAGTCGTTACATTTATTTTTTAACCACTCTGTGTCTCTCTGTGACAGGCGGAATGGCTATTTTGCTACAGGATTACCAGTCGTGAAAAAAGTATGACAGAGAAAATTAAACTTTCTGCAGTCAACATCAGATTACAAATAAAAAAATATAAAATTCCATCGAAAATCGTAAAAATTGTTATTAATGTCCAAGTACCTAATATTATACATATTAAATTTGTTTAAAAATTGCGATTTAGTTAAAGGATATTTGTCATTTAAAGCTTTAATACCGTTAACTAGGTTTCTTTTAGAATTTTCCCATCTATTTAAATCATTCTCCGTTAAAACCTGGATTTGGACTAAACATGTCCCCTTTTTAATTGTAATTGTATCATTTTCAAGGTTATTGGTTACCCAAATAAAACCTTCCCCTTTGTCATAAGATATAATCTGTTCCTCGCATAACAGATTTTCGGGTATTTCAGACGGTGTCGCAAACCATATTTCTGATTTGCTAACCACTGGCTCGATCATCTGTGATCTTTGAATTTTTTGCATCGTTTTGTGAGGGACTGTTGTTTTCTTTATCGCAAATCCGTAATATTTTTCTTCATTTTCATTGTTTATTAGATTCATACTGGCGCTATGCTGCTCCATTGCGGCATCTTGCGGTGTCAAGTTGGGTTTTATTTTTTTTTTCCATAATTTGATTATTTTCTAAATATCGTTTGACCTGTACGGTTATACAATTCCAATTTTTATTTTCGCATATTCGATTCTTACGTTATTTAAATACCCTTCAAGTATGCGATGTCTCATAGTAGAATTGAATAAATATAAATCTATATTCTGTGTTTATAAAACTAAAAGATCGAACTGCTTCGACATTATAACACTAGAAATTTTGTTTACTGTTATGTTGTCTTCGTATCTTAAGGTAGTCTTTATATACACGGATATATATAATAGGAGCATCTATGTTGCCAAAAGGGTGTACCAGCAAATAGCAAAATATATGCTACTACTCTGCTACTACTACTACTACTACCACTACTCCTACTGCTACTGCTATTACTGCTATTGTTGAGACAAATGGTATTAAAGTGAAATTTCCAGGGATTATTTAGGAGAAGTTTCAGTTAAATTGAAACCCTTTTTGGCATTCTGGTCACCAAATAGGATGTAATAGCAATTTCAGAGGAACGAGCTAAAGTAAAAAATCAAAACTTTCAAGCCTGTTGAGAGGGAACAACTCAAAAGACATACTTGACCTACTGCTACTACTTTTGCTATTGCTACTCCTATTACAACTACTTCTACTGAAACAAAGAGTATGATAATGAAGCTTTCAGGGAATGTTTAGGGGGAGGTTGAACTAAATCAAAACTTAATTCCTGTGTGCTAGTTGTCAAAATGGCATATTAGAAATATTCTAAGAACTGTCTATTGTATTCAGTTGAAAATGTCAAGGCATGTACAGGAGGATGTTAAACTAACCAAAGGTGTTATGTCCATACTGCTACTACTACAACTGGTTCTACTAATACCAATGCCACGACAATCGTTACTACTGTAACTAATACTGTTTGTACGACTTTCAGGAAATTTTGAAGACAATCTAGAACTAAATCAAAGTACTTTACGTCGATGCAGGTTTTTATGGTGTAAAACTTTACCTCAGAAAAAACTTAGACTAATAATTCAAAACTGTTAGGGCATGTTGGGGTGGATGTTGAACCAACTAAAAGATACTATTTACATACTACTACTACTTGTTGTTCTGCTATTAATACTTCTATTAAAGCTAAAGGTATCAAGGAAAAATAGTCAGGAATATTAAGGGGTGTAAATAAAATTGAAATAGAGTATGTGTATGCAGGCTGTCAAAAGGGCACATCAGCAGTATCTTAAGAACGGCTTAGAATATTAAGTTTAAGCTTTCAGGAAGTTGAACTAATAAAAGTGCAACATGTGTATAATAATCAAGCTAGCAGTAGTAGTACTAGTACTACCACTACCACAACTATTAGTACTAATACCATTAAGGGCTAATTCTATTAAAGTAAAATTTTAAGGGCGTGTTGAGGGGCATGTTGGGTTATCAAAACACAAAAATTACAAGTAGGTTATCAAAAAGACGGATCAGCAATGTATCAGAAACAGCCTAAAGTATTAATTTAAAACTATTCGGGCATGAGGAATAAATGTGTTGAAGTTGGCCAAATAAGTATATGTAAATACTGCAATGCTACTACTACTGCTATTGTTGCTATTACCACCCCAAAGTTCCCGCTACCATGTCTGCTGCTGGGAATAATATTTATCGTCATCCTTTTATTTATAATACCCACGGCTCCGTCATTGACAAAAAGTCAAGCTTTAAAGTAAAGGATGGGAGTTTTAAAAGGGAAGAATTCATATATGGATTAATTTCTGTTGGCTTAAAACTCAATTTTGCTCTTTGCTTTTATATGAAATAACTTGTTTTTGTTTATTTAAAATTTCTTTGATTTTAATTGTAAACCATGTCTGAACTAAATGCTAGAGGCACTTAAACACGACTGTTTAAGTCAAAACTTAACTTTTGCGCAGCAATAAGTCAAGAAAACGTAAAGTCGTTAGGGCATCTGATAAATTAACACTTTATATCCCTTTATTTAGATGAATTCTAAATAAAGGTGCTGCAGGATCATAACTTCCTTTTTGATGTAAAAAATATTTCTGGTATTTATTTCAAAACTTAAAAACTTATTTGAAAAAAACACATCGAAATGTGTGTATATATATTTTTGCTAGTTTTTTACTTGTTCTATAAAAATTTACGGGGTAGAGTGAAGGGTTATATGTTTGAACCCCCCCCCCCACCCTCCAAAAAGGACTTAGCAGACATGCTGGCAGAGAATTTTCAAACCCATTTTCATACATAGAAATTGTATATGAGAATCTTAAAGTGGTTTGTTGATACGGTCATTTGTGACAGCTGGCTGCTTTTTTGATCAGACGTCACACTTTCGAGCTCAAGAACAGACGAACAGATGATTTTGCGAGCTTTTTGGTCTGAAGTAGCTGTAGCAGGGTTGCCACCAAGGTTACGTTCGTACCATTTTTGGTACGTTTTACGTTACGGTCCTAAAAACGTTATATTTTTGTTACGTTTTTGAATTTATACGTGTTCTACAAAAATATTCTACAAAAAATGTTCTACAATTATGTTACGCTTTTGAATAATGAGGAAGTTTCACATTTTCTGAGTTTTTTCTATTTTTCCCCCGTGAAAAGATCCGCTGTTCCCATTGTAATTACACTGACATGAGTGTCGACATTTTTTCACATCGCGGTCATTTAATCTTATCAAGCAATCACTCAGTTATTAGGATGAGAAAATACCCACTTCCATTGCCCGTTCAGTAAGTTTAGTTAGCAGTCTCTCTCATAAGTATACGCCGATCATTTGTATAGTGACGAGTGACAATAGTCATGTAGTGACCTCACCAACTCTTAATTTCACTAATTGACTTTGAATCTTGTTCCGTTAACAGTCAAACTAAAATTATATTGAGAAGGAGCTAGTTTTATTAGTTAATGCTAATAAAATAAAACAGAATATGATGAAAATATAAAAATTTAGAACCAAATTTGGGCTATATATTTGCACATTAGAGGGGGGGGGGGGTAAGGCATAGTATATATTAAATACGTAACCTAATCTAGGTACTCCCCCCCTAAACCCCAAAAAACAACAGTTTAAATATTGTAAACGCAATGACAAACCACGCTTTGTGATCCAGTTCTCTACTGACTACCCGTTTGACTAGTTTCCTTTAGCATCTATTTTGCGTGTGTATCAGCTAATTGGCTAGTACCGATGATGTATGTATTATTCTTTCCGCAACAACTTCAACCGTGATGACATTCTTTCTTGTTACATTCTTTCGTGTTCTTTCATATTGTAAAGTAAGAATTTTAGTGGTCGACGTTTTTTAATATATTCCTAGGGCTATATCCCGGACCGTCAGGGGGGTGGGGGTATTTTAGAAAAGAGGCCATGATATTTGGAAATAGTATAAAATAAATAATTTAATGGTAGTGCTTGTGTGTTTAGAATGTTTTCTTCAGAAAAGGACAATCACTAGATATTTGGCTTTAGAAAACGACAGTAGTAAGGCAATACACAGTCCTGAATCTGATTGCGTAATATGCCTTACCAGGGTCATTCATCTATTACTAGGAACGGTACATTGGCTTAGCTGACGGGTATTTTATGAGCTAGCATGCATTTTTTGGGGTCAAGCGGTGATATAGAAGTGGCTAGTCTATATGGTTTAAATTTATTACTTGTTTTTTTTTTGTTTTTGTTTTTTTTAAACTTGGCTTCGTATGATTTACTCGGTAAAAAACCCTATAAGATATTCACACACTACATTCTATTCTTCATTACGTTTTAAGACATTGATTAAAGTACATTGCATTTTATTAACTTTGAAAACAATGGATTCGTCTATTTTCAATGTGAGTACAATTTCATTCTATATCTGATATTTTGGTCATCTTTGGGAAAAATTGTAGTTTGGTAACCTACCACAAAATGGCAGAAACAACCACTTTGCAACTGGTTAATCTTTTTGACTACTTAAGACAGGCACTAGAACTAAGGGTACTTATGCACTTAGAAGCCTATTGTTTAGGAGCTGAAACCTCTACATAGTTCTCTTATAGGCTGAAATTTACGGTGTGATTTTTATCAAAATCAGTGGCCTTTTTAGGGATGTTTTTGAAAATCAGGAATATTTTTAAAAAGTGCTTAGCTTTCGATCGGTAATTTGGGATTAGAATAAAATGTTGATTCTTTTAATGTATTAATTGTTACAAAAGCTTTCTTTGTAGAATTTCGTTTACGATTAGCCTGATTTGCTTCTAACTTATAGTTTGTTAGCATGTACTGTTGGAAAATGTATTTCAGTGATATTTTAGATCATAGTAGCCTAATGGTGCTTTTGGTCTTTAGAAGAAGAAGAAGCAAAACAATTTAGAATCTATGCTGCTTACCTTAGTTAAAGAGCTGAAAATCTATCTAAAAAAAAAATCTAAATTTGTAACAATGAGTATTTTATTTTGAGTATTTTATAATAAAGGAAAAATAAATATTTATTTGATTGAATAAATAAAAAAATTCTCCAGCTCCCCCTTCTTTCCCCTATTTAACACCAGTTTTTTAATGCAGAAATAGGCACATATTGCACCCTGTTTAAATCAGAAAAATCCGTGGATTTTTAATCTCTATGATCTAAGGACCAAAATAGACCCATTGTCCCTCCCCCCTGCCAACTTTTTAGCAGAAAGATAAGCATGTTGCAACTTTTTCAAGTATAATAGAATTGATGCTCCTAGTGGAAACTCGTAAAACCCTTCCCCCTCCACGTGCTAGGGTTATTGCCTGGCTGTGATAATGGATATTATATGTAAATACAGAGATTTAAGGTTATAGTATTCCGATACAATAATTCAAGAATAATAGAATTGATGATGCTAGTGGAATCTCGTAAAACCCTTCCCCCTCCCCGCGCTAGGATTATTGCCTAGCTGTGACAATGGATATTAACTCTAAATACAGAGAATTAAGGTGAGTAGTAAGAGAGGTGCTGATTTGAACTATACGCCTGAAGGCATAGATATGTGTGTAGGTTTTCAAGTAATTGGGTTACCAGGGTCATTTGCAAAGAGGTATCATTTTTATAGAAGCTATAGTAATTTGAAATATCATATGGAATTCGCTTGAAGGTATATACTTTGCGTACGCGCCCGTAGCAAACAGGTTGGGTATAATCTGTTCTGGCTCAAGTTTTTTCTGACAAAATTAATTGAATTTAAATTTCATGTCATAAGAGTTTTTTTTTTTTTTTTAGATAAATATCAGAATAACAGGTGTATCTTTTTAGAAGCCAATTATTTTTTTTATATATTAAGTTTTAAAATTATATTCTTCAACAGTTTTGAATAGTTTATTTAACATAAAACAAATGACATTTTTTGTAAGCATTTACATAGAAAATAGATAATTCTAAGCAATTTCTGGTGAGTAAAAATTTTCTCATTATTATATTAAAAAAAGAAATTGTCTTGTCATTAAGTTAAGGAAGAAATTCTTTCCTTACACTAGAACTAAGGGTACTTATATACTTAGAAGCCTATTGTTTTTAGGAGCTGAAACCTCTAAATAATTCTCTTATAGGGTGAAGCTTACGGCGGCTTTTTTTTTTTTTTGGGGTTTTTTTAAAAAAATTACACGCCAGTCTTCATTTAAGGTGTGATTTTTATCATGATCAGTTAACCTTTTTAGGGATGTTTTTGAAAAAGTGCTTAGCTCTATTGAAAAAAAAATGTTTTACACTACTTTAAATGCCTAACATAAACTGAATTATTTTCCAAACCCAAATTGCATTTTTTTTTTCATGCTAAATTTTACCCTTTTTTTTTCAAGGAAGTGGACACATGCAATACCCCCCCTTCTGAAAAGAGGGAAATATGTAGCGAAGGTATAATAATTCAAGATGCAAGAACATCAGTTATAATAGTAAATGCTAGAACTACACTCGACGTGGACCAGCCAATGGTCGTGAATCTTTTAATGAGAGGGACCTCTGACCCCCGTATTAGCTCCATGCCAGCTGGAAGGAACTTGAAAAGGGGATGGACGGCTTTATATAATACCTCAGCTCAGCCTACTGAACATTGTGAGCTTGACCCCCTTCATGTTTTACCAAGGAGTTCAGATATAGAAGCCTAGTCAGAATTTGTGAGTATACACATAATTTTTTTTTTCTATCCCTATTTTCAAAAATAAGGTAAATTTTCTCAGGCGCATAGCTTTTGATGAGTAAAACTTAAAATTTGTTTCTACACACTATTTCATTTTCTTTCATTAACCAAATTAGCTGGTATATATAAAGTAATGCTTATAATGCATTTATATAACAAAAAAAAAAACCTTCCGTCTTAAATTAAACCAACGATGAATAATAATTAAATAATTCAAATTTTCATTTTAGAAAAAAAACTAAATATTTGAAAAAAAAAACGAAAACGATTTGCTAATACATAGTTTACGTGCACTTTTATAATGTTATTTTTGTGATAATTCATTTGCATACATACGCTACTTATCAGATCTTCCATCGAATTTTAATCCGATTTTAATTCTAAGTGGGTCTCTTGCAAAGCGGACTTTAAATAGCAAGATGTCTATCTTCGATAAGCAATTTACACAGGGAAAAAGGTTTTTTGATAATTTCCAAATATGTCTTCACAGCGATGTCAAGAAACATTATATGGGCGAACCCGTTTTTGGTCATTTCATTGAAAAACTTTGGTGTTTTCATTAAATAATTGGCGGCTTTTCGTTGTTACCAGGGTTTTGCATGCCTATACCCCCCCCCCCCAACTCGACAGGGTATCAATCCTACGCCCAAGACGGAAGCATTTAGGTCCCTGGAATGCACCCCGGGAGAGGGGAGGGGGGAAGGGGAGGGGAGGGGAGGAGGGTTCTAAAAAAGGACCATTTAACATTTTAATTGCACTTTAATTGTTGATATGGATGGAGAAAAAAGTTCTTCTCTCTTACAAACATTTATTTAGCCCAGGTCAACTTCAAACAAATCCGTTTGCAAAAGACACAGGAAAATACGGATTATTGAGAAGGTAGCACCATCAACCACCGACATATGGGATTCGTGTCCGTTAACTGGAGCTGAGGAGCAAATGTTCATAGAGCATACCCCGTCAGTTGAACGATGGTCAAATTTCATTTAGAATTATAATGAAGAGAATCAAAACATCGAATTTGATCCACATTTTACATTTTTATTTTAAAAAATTTTTGGGATAAAACAATCAGTTTTTTTTTTATCAGGATGGGTTTTTATTTGTTTTTTTTTCAGGTGTGACTTCATACACCAAGAGCTCCTATAATATTGAGAGAGGTCTAATTAAAATAGAAATTGAAAGTTCTAGTGTCCTTTTTAAGTGATCTAATGATTTGGACGGCAACCAAGCCCCCTCCTAGGATCATTTTTTCCCAGTCACCTGATTAAAAGTTTGAAATTACCATATTTGTTAAAACAAATCTAATAGATATGTGTTTCAGTACTATTTTATCCCTCACAGGCTCGGGAATTGGACTGAAATTTATGAGCTTTATCCTATGTTTTAATTTAGATTGGTTTTTTGGTACTTATACGGCTTTGTTAAGTTTTTTTTTTTGTGGTCGAGGGTGGGGTGGGGGGAGGGAGTTAAGGGGTAGGTTATAAACAAGGAGGAAATGTTCGTGGGGGAAGAGAAAATTTATATGTAGGTTGTGACAGATTTACTAGCACAATTTAAAAACGATAAGAAAATAAATTTCAAACTAAAATTTAAACCAGAAACTAGTTTAAATAAATAAAACTTTCAGTTGAAAGTTTTTCAACTGAAAGTAAGGAGCAACTTTAAAACTTAAAAAGAACAGAAAGTATTTCGTATATGAGGGGGTTCGCCCCTTCGTCAATACCTCACTCCTTAGGATAAAGTTTGTCCAGTGATATTAACAGATCCATGTAGTCGGCGGAACTGGCCTTCTTGAGTTAGGGCTCAGGTTTCTAGACCTGGAACAAAATTGGAGAAGACCGATAACGATATGGTCTTGAGGAGGAGGGAACCCCCCCTCATATCCGCTCTACTTTGGTTAAGGTTTATGTTTGAGTTTTTCTACTTAATTTCAGTTGAAAAAAATTTGTTTTTTTTTTATTTAATTATTAACAAGCGTTTGTACGATGTTAAAATTTCATTTACAATTATCATGAAGAGTGTCAAACAATTGAATTGGACCCATTTTTTTCTTTTTTATTCAAAAAAAAATTTTTTGAATAAAACTATTATTTTTTTTTTATCATTTTCTTGTTCTAACTTACCCTTCTAATCATAAGACCACATTTTACTGAATAAAAAAAAAAAAAAAAATATATTTTTTAACATGTTCAGTTGACATTATGAAAGACATAAGGCAATGTAACTTTTTTTTTCTTCTTCTTTTAATTGTTCAGGTGGTGGTGATGGTAGTGTGACAATGACTATGAGAAATTGACAAAGTTTATTAACTATAAAAAATTTACATAAAAAAATAAAACTTTTTTTTTCTACAGATTAAAAATATAGCACCACCAGCGACACCATTGAGTGATGAAGCAACTATATTTACAGGACCAATTCTGTCACCACCAGCAGAGTCCAGGGATGAAGCTACATTGGTTCTAGAGAATTTGGAGGGGGAAGGAGGCTTCCTTAACGATGTTTTTGGGGAAATGGCCAGCCTGGATGACTTAAGCTGTGATATTGACATGCTTGAGGATCCGGGGTGGACAGATAGTTTCATGCGTGAATATTTAGATGATGCTACAAGTAAATCTGAACAGGGTCCTCATAACGAAATTCCATAAGAGGACAACACAGGCTGGCTGGACCAATTGTCCCCAAACACATTGGACTATGTACTAGGGGACCTCATGCCACATCCCCCCAATGTGATTGAACAGACTGGGAGTGGTGTTATTGACAATTCTCTGTCACCCGCCACCATTCCACTTAATGCTATAGATAGAAGTAGTAATACAACAGCAACAGTATCTCCTCTTACGGATTTTTTTCTCTCCAGCTCTGCCTTGCATCACACATTAGTCTACAGCGCCGAATTCGGTGACCCTTTCAACTCTCTAGTGTCGGGGGATATAATAACAGACCCCGTGGCCTTTACACATTGCTATACTTATAATATTTGAGACATTCTTTAACTTCATATGCGGGTGTGGGGTGTGGGGGTCAGTGTAAAACAATCACTAGATATAAAAATATTTTTTTTAAATGCAAATGTGGGTGAGATATATTTGAAGTACTTTTCAAAATAGATTTTGGCAATTCGACCGCATTTATAAAATTCTGGGGAGGTTTTTCATTATTGGGCTACTAGTATTCACAGTAAGTGGGACAATTATAACGAGGGGGGTAGTGGATCTGTGGTTTTATTTATTGAAAGTTTAAATGTTAATATTTGTAGGTTTAAAAAGTATTTTATTGTACGCGGTGGGGCTGGGGAGAGGGCAATTGAATCAAAACACCATTCAGATTTAGTGGAGCGTAGGGGGATACACGAATCTGTTTCTATAAGAGGCTGCAGTGTTTCAAGTATGCATTTTTAATTGCGGCATACAGACTTCTGCGCAATGATGCCACTAGGAAAAAGTTGGACTAAATGACAGTTAATGGTATGTAGAGTTCAAAGTTCCCCAAAGTAGATTTTAATTGTTTAAATGGTCGACTTCCCGTGACACTAAAAGGAATCGATATTTTTGACCGGGCTAATGCACATTTAAAGATTGGTGTCACTGTGCTACAGTATGAACCAGAATTTGAAGAGGGTCAGCGTTCCGATAAGAAGGTTTTATTATTTCCAGGGCGGGCTCCTTCAATTGAATCAGTAAAACATTGGGTGTGGATTATTTACACAATAACCACACTCACCTAGTCATGTGGTCATTTGAATCCAATTACTGATATTAGGAGGGTTCTTAGTGATGGTAAGAAACATGAGGCACATTTTTACTGTCAAACATATCTCTCGATATTTTGATCTGATTTAATGTTAAAGCATCATATGATACACTGTAAACGTCGTGGACACCAGGCTGTGGAGATGGTAAGCCGAGATAGAGAAACCTAACGTTTTAAAATTTTTCAAAACACGCTCCTACCGAGCAATCAGATCGCTTTAGACTGCGAAGCTTAACTGACAGACGTGTACGATTCGTCAAATTCAAATCTGGTTAAAATATATTAAGCCCTAGGGGTCTCTTACGCTCACGCGCAACGAGATTCCAATAATACCATGCAAGTGCTGTATGTAGTTGAGATGTTGAGTGACTGTGAAGACTTCATGCACTCGGCATTGTTCAGTCTACTCAAAACAGCGAACGGTGCAAATTCGCGCCTTCGTTATACATACTATCCTATGCTCCTATCACCAGATGACATAGTGGCCATTAAAAATCGTAATAAGTGTTGGGTTTGCAAGAGAGAATTTGATGATGGTGTGGGGAATGGTGGGAGGAGGAAGTTGATCGACCATGATCATTTGTGGCAGGAAATTACATCGGGAGGGAGTAACTTTAGAGGGGTAGCACACCTGTCATGCAATTTAAACGTTAGACAACAATATTTCGTACCTGTTTTTATACACAATTCCAATTACGACTTAAAGTTTTTTCTTCCGGTGTTGGCTCGCATTGCCATGGGGGGAGCTGTAGATGACACATGGATAGATGGTTATTTTTCATATAATATCATACCCGAATCATCGGAGAAGCTACTGCTGCTAGAATTCATGTTTAAAACAGTTGACAAGGGTAACACGTGCCTGAATAAAATCCGTTTTTTAGACTCGTTCAGCTTCTTCCCTAAATCTTTAAGTCAATTGATTCAGGTACAGAAAAGTGATAATTTTGATACCTTCCCCCTCCTCAAACAGCGCGTTCCCGATGATGAAATGTATGATTTATTAACGTGTAAGGGTATATATCCATATGATTATTACAACTCTGGCTCGAGGCTAGATGAGGTGTCACTACCGCCCATTGAAGCTTTTTACAACTCTCTTACTGAGAGTGAGTGCACCACTAGCGACTACGAATTTGCTATGAGGGTTTGGGCAAAGGGCGGATGTAAAAGTGGGTGGGATTATTGTAAACTTTACTTGGCCAGTGATGTACTCACTTTTCTGGATATTTTGTGAGAAAATACAGATAAAATCTATGGGTATTTTGGTTTGTTTTTTGTTTTTTATTTTTCTAAGCCTATTTTGTTTTTGTAATGTATAATTAAAATCTGAAATTATGAATTAGTTCTTATTAGCGTTTTGTTTATTAATCTTTTTTTTTTGATAGAAATTCTAGTTGGTTGTGATTGTCATGGAGACTAAATCATGAAAACTTATCCAACTTGACAGCACACCGACGAAAAGTCGAACATGGTTTTTTTGGATCTGAACTATCTTTGACCATCTATACCGTCTCACTCCTGTTCGTCATGTGACAATTCTACATGGCTTAAAAATCCGTGTGCTTCGAATTTCCCCGACCTTGCCAGTGTTGAGGAGAATGGGGCACAGGGATGGTTTTTGAAATTGACGGTGAAATACCCATGGAAATCCATGACTCGGTAAGAGACTTTGTTTTTCCGTGCATAAATAGACCGGTGGGTAGGGACTCTCTGAGCCCCTACAATTTATCTTTAGTAGAGGACGGGAGTATGCACTGGGTACCTTCAAAACAAAAACTAATTGCCCACCTCAACCCGAAACAGAATATCGTTGTTCATTACGTGCTATTGAAATGGATGGTGTCCAATGGTTTCAAGGTCACAAAGATTCATAGAGCCCTCCAATTTGATCCAAAGACTTACATGAAAACGTTTATTGAAACCTTTGTCAGTAATCGTTAGCAATATAAAACGAAAGTTGAAAAATAAGTCTATAAACTAATTTTGAACTCATCTTTCGGTAAAATGTGAGAGAGAGTACGACACAGAAGTCGATGTGACATTGTAACCAACCCCAAATATTGTGCTCTAATCATTGAGGATCAGAACTTCACATCGTTCTCAATCATATACTCCAATATGGTGCTCCTACATCGCAAGAAAAGAAACATTGTATTAAATAAAAATATTGCAGGCGGAAGTGCAATAACCGAAATATCCAAGAAACTCATGTTGTCATTTTATTATAATGTATGCAAGGTACAGTGGCAGATTCAGGGACAAGTTCAAGTGTACTACGGGGACACTGATTCACTCCTGTTAAAAGTCAAAACTGAAAATCTATTGAATGATTTGGAAAATGGCGAGTACATTAGCTCAAGAATGGACTACACTAACTGGGACGAATCCCTCTACCCAGAGCTAGTGAAACGCCAGGCCCCAAATCAATTGTTAATGCTAAAATTTGAAACGGGTAGCGATCTGATATCCAGTGGTGTGTTTCCTGGACCGAAGGTATACTGTGTGGAAACGCACGGCAAGGATATAAAACAAGTTTGCAAGGGGGTACCTACACACTTTGTAAAAAATAATTTCAACATGAGTGTTTATAGAAACTGTGTGGAACGTAGTTTAGTGCCAAGGACGAAAGTCATGGCGATTCGCTCTTTACAATTTAAAAACTACAGAGTTAGAGTTGAGAAAAACGCCATGTCTGCCATATCGGACAAAGTCTATGTACTTGTGGTTGGTTTTAAGTTACTACCAAACGTTATTTATTTATTTAAAGACCGTTTTTATTTTAAAGATTAAAAAAAAAAACACTTTATAGAAAATTTAAATAAAAGTAAATAAAAAAAAAAAAAAAAAGTATAAATTGGGGGTGATGTTTTTTTTTTTTTTTTTGGGTAAGTATGTTTTTTTTTAATTCTTTTTTTTTCTATCAAGAAAAATTTTCAATGGGTGTGGGTGGGGGTGTGTGTGCAAGGCATATAAATTTATAGTATTTATTTCCAGCCCCGGCCCGGGCACCCCCCACCCGCCCCCCCGGCGCCCGGCGCGTCCCGCCCCGCGCCACCCCAGCGCCCCCCCCGGGGGGGGGGGAGGGGGGACCCCAAAATTTAAAATGTTTTAATTAAAAGTGTATGATATTATTTCACAAGTGTGCACATTAGTCCAATAAATGTTGTATTTTTTTTATAAATAAATAAACAGAAAAAAAAAAGTGTATTTATTTAAGTTTTTTTTTTCTAGTGGTTATGTAAATGTTGTTTTATTTTTTTTATTATAAATAAATTAAAAAAAGTGTATTTTTTTTTATTCATGTTTAATGTGCCTTTTTTCAATGTAGTATTTTTTTTTTTTTAAAGTATTGTCACCTTTTTTATGTATATAATAAAATAAAAAATTATTATTTATTATTCTTCTTCTCGTTATTATTATTATTGAAAGGAGTAGTAGTAGTAGTAGGGAAATTATTTAGTCATTAGACGGCCATAGTCTACAGTTAGTTGTCCAGGTGAACTATTGAAGGGAACATGTATCAATTTAAAACACCATTCAGATCGTTTCTGTGTGGACCGTCAATGTCGGTAAAAAAAACACTATTAAATAAAATAATTAAAAAATGTTATAAAATTTTTATGTAAAAGCCTAAAAAAATCTACTATTGCTATAGTATTTGGCAGGAGGCATATAATAAAATAAAAGCGATTGCCACCACCAACATGGGGTTGGTGCAGATAAAATTCATGCAAGGACTTGATGTTTTCAGCATTATTGAACCAAACTCTTGTCTGATTATTGGTAATCTGGCTAAATCCGTTGAGAAATTGTACTCTGAAATACTACAAATGTTCGCTTTTCACTCTCATCATGAAAAGATTTCCGTTACTCTTGTTCTACACAATCTCTTTCATCAGAGAAAATGTATGCGAACACTTGCATTGTACTGCACCTACTATATCATCTACAGAGTTGTTCGTGATTCTAGCTCACTCATATCTCTCAATAAAAAAAACTATCCGGGAGCCCCCAAATTTCTGCTCTCAGCATACAATTAGGCAACTAATAAACTCTACGGCTACGCCCTGTTGGATCTTAATAAAAATACACCCGAGGATCTGCATGTACTCACCAATATTTTTGACAATGACATTACAGTATATTTCCCCGTGAGCACTAAAAATACCTATTAGTCGCTATCATGACACTGAAGAAACTACATGAAAATAGACATTTGTTTTCAGTTCTAAGCACTTCAAAATCTCCGCTTAGGAAAGAAACACTCAAACACGGTATTGACAACAATTTCATTAATCTAATATCCGAACTTTGTTTAAATTTGATCGTGGGTAATGTTCAAGTGCTAGAAGTAGTTAAGCAACAGGCAAAGCAACATCGTTCCATTGTACGTAGGCTACATTGGCCTCTAAAAAGAAAGGAAAGATTTTCAAAAGGAAACGACTTCTTCAGGCGGGCGGTAGCTTTTTCACACTTTTACTGCCAATAATTGCAGGACTTGTAAACAGTTTTCTCTAAGGAGAGAGAGAGAGAGAGAGATTAGCAAAACCCTATAAATTGACTCCAATAGAACTCGCTCTCTCACCCGTCGAACACTTTGAGAACAATCTGAGTAAATTCCTTGACAATGAGAATATTGAGGATGATAAAAAACTGCTTTTACTTCAAGATGCAATTCGTCGAATTGACAAACACAAGTCCTATCGGTCGAAGCCCACTGCTGCTGCTGCTTCTGCTGACCCCAACAAGGAATCTGCGCATCAGGGTTGTGGTGCTGGACCAAATTTTATTATGTTGTATTGGTTTGCTATTTTATGTAAATTTTTAATGAAAAGGCCCAAATAAAAGGTTGAAAAAATAACACGACTCCTAGCCTATCTCTTTGAAAGTGATCACATTCAAGTTGAGAGCAATGGGGCAGGGATTATAATTCAGGGCAAGAGCTATAATCTACTTGATTTAATCTATGATATGGTTACAAATCGTAAAGGACTATTATCATTTGACACTCATCTATAAAACTTTCTAAATACATTAAACTTCCCCAAAACTCTTATTGGTAATAGACAAATTCTAAAAAAAATTAATGAACATGCATCCTCCTCATCATCAACAACAACAACAACATTGTCACAATTAAAAAATGAACTTGAAGAAAAAGATTTTAAATCAATTTTGGAAAATAATAGCACACCACTGACAGCTAGACAAAAGCGAAGACGTATCAAGTCAACGTCACCACCAACGGCCAGTATATAACAGGGCAGCGGTCGTTACACAACGTGTTTACGTTCAAAATTGTTGAAGTTCTGAAAGGTGTTTATGAAAATATTGGTGAGGCGGGAAGTTTGAATACCCCCACCACTCTTTCCAAAGTCACTGGTGTTCGCACTAAAAGTGTACAAGACTATCTACAAAATGAGTCAAGTTACACTCTGCATAGAAATCATAGACTTCGTGCCAATCAATATCGTAAAACTAAATTATGGGACTCATTATAAATAAAGTAGGAGTACATCCTGATACGGGCGGAGCACTAACGTTGATAAAATGAGCCGCACATGTGCGTCATACATGCAATAAGTGTATAGTGTTGAGACGATTATTCACTTACATTGCAATCGAAGAGAGGCGTTGACAATTTTCGTGTCATTGGAAGTATTTTCGAACAGGAATTCATATAAAAAAATTCAATCGAATTGTGATAGAAAATTTGTTCACCCCCCGGTATCAGTAGTAATATGGAAATATAGATCCCTGCTCTGTGTTAGTACCCGTTCTCTAGATGCCGCGATTACTAGCCGCTTGGTAAGAACTATTCGTATATCAGTACACAGGTATTTCACTGTAAATAAAATATTTACTTTTATTCGAAATCTTGATAAAATCATGTTGACTTATAATCAACGACCTCATCGATCATTGTCCAACTCTACGCCAACGGAAGTTCATCATTCTGATCATGATACACTTGAAACCTTTCTTAAAAAGTATTCCAATGAATCGTCGGCTGTCAAAAATAGGAAAAATAAATTCAATGTTGGTGATACCTTTCGAATTAATAAAACAACTAATGTTTTTGAAAAGGGGACTTACTTGTGGTCCACAGAACTTTTTAAGTTGGCATAAATCCTAAACACTAAACCCATAACTTATCGCCTGCGTGATACCAAAGATGAGGAGATTCTTGGCGGCATTTATGACTATGAACTACAAAAAGTTAAAAATGTCAGTGAAATTTATCAAATTGAAAAGATATTAAAGACTCATACTCGCGGGGGTAAGAAACAGTTACTTGTTTGGTGGCTAGCATACATCTCCGATTTTGATTCTTGGATCGGTTTTTAAGATATTGACAATGCCCATTGATTTCTATGTAACATTTATATCCAACAGTTCTGATCCTTTCTACCATTAGTTGAATACAGCAAGGGATTTTTTTACAAAAATCTCCCCCATTATCAAATTTGACGGTGCATATGAAGTGGTTCTTGTCGACTGTATTCTCAAAAATACCTATGACATCCTGAGAAAGGATCGTAAATATGAAATAAAAATTAGACCCTATGATTGGCCACCACCACCAGGTGATCAAGAACAAATTCAAAAAATCAATTGGATGGATTATACATATGTTGTATTATCTTCCTATGATCTCACCTTTCTCAATGATGGGGGTCGTACTATAAATAATATAATGTGCGACTGTAAAAAAGGAACTTTTCGTTTCAACTACTCAAAGCCGGAGGATAAGATCTACATTATCTCACGTGTTGCCAATGAAAAGGTTATTCTCAATGATAACCTAAAGGATATTCTGGGCATTAAACTCAATATCATCAACGTTAAACAGGCCGGAAGTGATAATTTCATTTTCACAGACTACCCACATGCCTTTTCCATGGACAATTTTATATTTCACGATGCCGCATTTGTTAAAAGACCCCGAGTTAGTAATTCAAATGCCAACATACTAAGAGTTATTGAACGAAAAACCAATCAAGAAAATATTAACCATTACAATATAAAGCATCTTCAGTATGTCTCCGTAAACACTTCCTATGTGGAACTCTGTTGGTTAACGCTAAGAACCGAATTCAGTGATTCCTTAGCACTTTCAAATATCTTAGATGTGATAACATATCATTTTCGAGCCATTTGCAACGACGACGGTACAATAACCTAAAAAATTAACAATAGAAGAATTCCAGTTGTCTGTCCCGATATTGACTGTTATGTTGGTGCTTTGAGTCCACGTCAAATAGGCAATGGATTGGACTGCTACAAGGGGCGTACTACAATGTCTGGCTATGGTCTTGGTAGCTGGTTTGCTAGGCTATTTCGTTCTGCACTGCCCCTTGCCAGAAAATATCTTGTACCTACTGCATCAAATTTTGATGCCTCCACACTACAGGACTGGGGGTCGGGCAAGAATTTCAAGGAGAATGTTAAGGAAAATATTAGATCTTCAGCAAGAGCTGTTGGTGAACAATTAAAATCTCGACAAAATGGGGAGGGATTGAAAAGGATGCGTTCGTGTCATTCAATCATCAGTCTCCACCCAGGCAGGAAGCAAAGGACATCAACAAGGACTTTGAGAAATCAAACAACTAGGTCCAATAAGTAACAGAAAAAGAAGAAGAAAAAGAAAAAGATTGTTAGATCAAAGAAAGATATCTTCTCTTAAGATGACTTATCTCCCCCACAAGGAATCATATCCATCAATCAGTTCCTCATTGAATCTATTCAATGCTGAAAATGTTGATGTCAGTGTCAAGTATGGCTACTATGAACAATTTCACCCTCAACAGCCCCTTTCGGAAAAGATACACTTTCAAATATTTTCCAATGAAGAAAATTTCATTGATTTGTCATCAAAATTTATTTATTTAAATGTTGTGTCGAAGAAAAAGTCGGATAATATAAATCTAAATGCAGGTTATGGTCTCTCCTATGAAAACTGTATTATACACAACATATTCAAACAAATTAATGTATTTATTAATGGAACATTGGTGAGCACTAGCAATAATTTATCCAACTATGCTAGCTACATACAATTTATGATGATGACTCAAAAGGCGTACAAGGAGATGAGAGAACAATCATTGAGCTATGAATATCAAACAGGTGTTGATGCTGACAGTGAGTTGACTACTGTAGTGACTCAGGAGTATCATCTAGTTGGAAAATTAATTCATGAGATATTCAATATATCCCAATGGCTACCCCCAAATGTCAAGATTAATATAAAGCTACAGATGGCACCATCAAATTTTATTTTGATAAAAACACTTCCTGCAGCACCTGATCCAAATGTAATTATCACATCGGCAATTCTCCAAGTCCGAAAACAACAGGTTATGAGCTCTGTTGCATTGGCAGTGGAGAAGCTAAGAGCCTATGCTAACAACATTAAACTTCTTGTCCCCCGTACGATCACCAATCAACGTCACATTGCCACCGGCTCTCGTAGCTATAGCGATTCATCATTTATCAATAGAGAAATCCCATCAAAATTGGCTTTGGACTTTGTGAAGAGTGGTAGTGCCGTTGGATCCTGGACTGAATCCCCCCATGATTTTAATTTTTTGGTCTATCTAGCCTTGTGTGCAAAGTGAATGGTATTCCACTGTGCACTCTATCATTTGAGAAAAAATCCAATAGAACTATGTACGAGTTGACCATGCAATCCCTAGATCATGACTCTTAACTATTTGAATATGGAATAACCGATTCAATGTTTTCAAAAAATCATGGCGTTATTGTTTTGGATTTGTCAGGCACGCAAGATATGACCATAGTACGAACAGGGAATGTACGTTTAGAGTGTACATTTGCCAATGCTCTGACTGAGAGTATCACGCTAATATCACTGAGACAATTTGAAACTTATTGGGAAATCACCCCCGACGGCAGTGTTCTACTAGACCTAGCACCATGAACACCAATCAAATAATCAACGTATTTAGTATGGATCCAGAAATGTCCCAATACAAGTCCTAGTGCATACCCTCGGACTTCATTGACAAAATTCCAAGTGTTAACAACATCCTAATCATTGTTAATAGCAGTCCATCTACTTTGACGACCTGCCATGGGCTATACATCTTTCAAACAGCAAAGAATATTGAATTTTTTGATCCTCTTGGCCTATCGTATAAATTCTACGCACCATACATCAGCAACTTTATTGAAAGCAGGGGGAAAACCATTATTCAAAATCAACGAAGAGTACAGGATTCTACGACTAAGACATGTGGCTTTCATGCACTACTCTTTTTCATGTTCAGATGTCGTGGCTACACCTATAAGCAGTTTCTCAACATCTACGTTGACTTACCTCAATTGAACGACTTTCTAGTGGAGAATATACTTACAAGTGTATTTAATATTGATTTTAGTGCCCTAAGAATAAAATGTTCTAAAAAAGTATGTGAAATTGTTTATTAATAAAAAAATTTATATACATGATAAAACGACTTTTCTACTCTTTAGATTTCATCCACTACTAGGTATTTGTGGACAACAACTAGAGCAGGTAGATTATCTGAATTCAAAGTGTACTGATCCTGATGTACTGCAATGTCAGGCTCACATTTTCTACAGTAGAGTGTGGCTTCACTCTTGTCGTATCTCCTTGTATAGTCAATGATATCATTCAATTTGCCTATTTGAATAAATTTCACAAAAAGTGTCCTCAAGTGTCGAATCACATTCCGTCACAGCCAAATAAAAATCAGTGGGCTTATAATCATAACACCCAGTGTCTTCACAACGATGACGTAGAAACCATATTCTTTTGTTGTTCCAACAGTTGAATCGTTGACCCGGCTCCTCCTCCCATAACAATCTAAAACCACGATGATACCAATTTTGTAGAAAGAAAATAAACTCGCGGTTAGGATTCTTTACAATCATACCGGGATATGTACTCTCCCGCTTCTTGCATTTACCATAATGAATATAGGTAACCTCTAGGGTATGAGTTGCATACCACTTCAATACAGGAATTACAACCTTTTAGTTTTATAGCATATCCTCTGTGCAATTTACACGGGTTGCATAATCTACACTTTTCGTCATACTCCTCAATCATTGTGCAATTCTCACCTGATGACCAGCTGCCCTGTGTGTACATACATAACGGACATGTATGGAACATTTTGTCATGTGTTAACGCTCTCACTGCCACAATGAAACTGAGCTAGCAACAACAAAAAATGTCTGAGAGAGAGAGAGGAGTAAATCATCCTTGAGCACCATCATTCTTATGAAAAAAAGTCCTAAATTTCTAAACTAATGTTTAAAAGTATATCCACAATATCATTTTGTCGTGTCGTGATCAATATATAAATAAATTGTGTAAATGCATTTGGACCACGATGTAGAAGCTTCATACAATAGTCTAATGATGGAGAATCAGTTTTCATTATATCGACAAGCATTCCTCGAGAAAATATATTCCTTTTAATATAAAACTATAGAAAATCATCATCTATAATTAAATTCTTTTCGATAATAACTATTTTCCTCATGTTTCACTCTTTCTCTAATCTTTCCATTTTTTTTTTATTTTTTTTTTAGTCCTAGATATCAAACTAAAAAAATCTGAAAAAAAAGAATTTCTTTTTGTCATCTGTGAAATATACGAAATTCCCAAATATAAAGAATGAAAAATAACGATTATTAAGAAACATTTTTATTGAAAAAAATTACAAAAATAATATTCAGTGATACATTTTGTCCTCATAAATATATTTCGATTGGATATGTAGCGCTGACCGAAGTTTATTTATATGGAGAATATTCACTTTTCCAGCAAAACATAGTTGTTCCTCGTGCTTAAACTTGCTTAATGATATCACGTAACTCGCATACATAATGTCCCACTCAAGACATAGTCTACAGCCAGTGGTTATTCCCACAGCTACATTAGGTACTCGTATATCGCTGCTGCTGCTGCTGTCGGTTCCATCATTAATCTCCAATAGTGTAAATGCACCACTCATTTTTTTTTTTTTTCACTAATATCCTTGCAAATAAACTATTCTCTTTGAATTCAATTCTCTTACTAATATGATTTGTAAAGAGAACTATTCCTTTTATTCAAATCCTAATCACCAATCAAGTTATACTCGTTCCTCTTGGCAAAGGTGTAATGACCTGTAGAATAGGACTACCGGAAAAACCTGTTTAGTACGGGCGCGTACGCACAGTACTTACCTTTCAAGCAAATTCCATATGATATTTCAAATTACTATAGCTTCTATAGAAATGATACCTCTTTGCAAATGACCCTGGTAACCCAATTCGTTGAAAACTTACACACATATCTATGCCTCAGGCGTATAGTTCAAATCAGCACCTCTCTTACTACTAAGGTGATAGTATTCCGATACAATAAGTCAAGTATAATAGAATTTATGCTCCTCGTGGACTCTCGTAAAACCCTTCCCCCTCCCCGCGCTACGATTATTGCCTTGCTGTGACAATTGATATTACCTCTAAATACAGAGAATTAAGGTGATAGTATTCCGATACAATAAGTCAAGTATAATAGAATTGATGCTCCTACTGGAAGCTCGTAAAACCCTTCCCCCTCCCCGCACTAGGATTATTGCCTAGCTTGGACAATGGATATTAACTCTAAATACAGAGAATTAAGGTGATAGTATTCCGATACAATAAGTCAAGTATAATAGAATTTATGCTCCTAGTGGAACCTTGTAAAACCCTTCCCCCACTCCCGCACTAGGTTTATTGCCTAGCTGTGACAATGGATATTACCTCTAAATACAGAGAATTAAGGTGATAGTATTCCGATACAATAAGTCAAGTATACTAGAATTTATGCTCCAAGTGGAAGCTCGTAAAACCCTTCCCCCTCCCCGCGCTAGGATTATTGCCTAGCTATGACAATGGATATTACCTCTAAATACAGAGAATTACGGTGATAGTATTCCAATACAATAATTCGAGTATAATAGAATTGATGCTCCTAGTGGAAGCTCGTAATACCCTTCCCACTCCCCGCGCTAGGATTAGTGCCTAGCTTTGACAATGGATATTACCTCTAAATACAGAGAATTAAGGTGATAGTATTCCGATACAATAAGTCAAGTATACTAGAATTTATGCTCCTAGTGGAAGCTCGTAAAACCTTTCCCCCTGTAAAATGTGAGCTAATAAGGGTTTTTGACTGTAAACTCTAGTTTGTTGAAAGAAAATTATGGAAAATACAATTCTCTGGTTCAAATGTGAAACTTAAGTCCATTTTTGGATTGAAAAATAAAACTATATCCGTAAAATCTGAACTAATAATTCAATATTTTTTTCATAAAAACAAACTATTTTTTTTTTTTAAACTTCGAAATTTTTCAACTTTATTTATTTTTTCTTTTTGTATCTATCTTAAAATGTCAAAGTATGCTTACGGTTCTAACAATTGCGCTCTATGATTGGTCAGAGACACGATTTGGCTTTCCCACTGGTATTCTATGACCGCTTATCGTCACTACCTAGTCTACTGCATGTATTAAATCAGTATTTTTTACACAGTGGAACGATAAACAAATAAGTCAAATCTTTTTAAAAAGAAAGTAAAGATGGAACATTTTAATATAATGTGTTCACATAAAAAGGTTATTGTACCATTGAATGCTGACAAGGAGAAGTATTTAAACTATGAAACAAGTACAAGTGGTAGCACTATTGGAAATGTAGGCATGCATTGTCATGACAGTAAGGAATTGAATTTCTTTGGGATACCCAAAAAATTCAACTCTTATGATGGTGGTTATGCGAGATTGAGATCTCCAGAGATGATTGCACTCAAAGAGAATGCTAACATAAAAATAATTGTCGATGATAGAGGACAACTCCTTGCTACTGCTGCAGGTAACACATTACCTACGGATACATCCAATCATCAGCTATCGGGTATTAGCATTCAACGGAAGGCTAATAAAAGAAAGGCCTACTCTGCTACTAATATCGTAAACCATATCTTGTTTACGTGCCGAAACTGCTACCTGTGTAAAAATAATGTGTTAATAGACAGTGAAATTGCAAGAAAAATAAAAATGGCATTGTCAAAAAATATCACTACGGAATATAGAGATGAAACGATGAAGAACAAAGAACCAGCAATCATTACTGGCATTGATCAAACAGTCAATGAATCAATTAATAGCAAAGACGAAAAGCATATTGACCCTGTTCATGAGACACCAGTAAAAATTGTGTATGATTCAAAATGGAATAATGATTATTCTACTGATTACGAACTAAGAGACGACAATAACTACAATATCAAGAGAGAACATGGTGAACTATTTTATGGAACAGATTCAAAATGTCCAAAGTTAATAATTGATATTAATAATGTAACATAATGTATTTTTGTATTAATATTCTACATAGCATTATTTCATTAAAAATATTACATTGTTACGTGTTCATTATTTTTTAGAGTAAGCTAGCGTATCAAGCGCTTAGAATGTATATTAAAACTTAGGAGATGTAGGAAAAGGAATTTGCGTACATCTATTTTCAGACACACTATTTCCGAAAAATCTGAGCTATTAAGGGTTTTAGACCGTAAACTCTAGTTTTTTTTTGTAAGAAAATTATGGAAATACAATTCTCTGGTTCAAATGCGGAACTTAAGTCTATTTTTGGATTGAAAAATAAAACTATTTCCGTAAAATCTGAGCTAATAAGGCTTTTTCGACCGTAAACTCTGTTTTCTTGTAAGAAAATTCTGTAAAATACATTTTTGTACATATCTTAAAATGATAAAATATCATTCTTGAATTCACCTCTTGGATACACAATACAGAAATTATAAAAAAAATTGTAATACTTCCCCCCAAACTCAAATTTTCCAAAATTCCACTATAGAAGCTTTTAAAATATTTCTAAAGCACTAATAGATAGACTGCTAAAACATCAGGATTGACTTCAGAGTACAAGTTATATCAAGGGAAGTGTTTTTGAAAATCCCCCGTCCCCCCATACTCAAAATTTTCCAAAATTATACTTTAGAAGCTTTTAAAACATTTCTAAAGCACTAACAGATACAGTGCTAAAAACATTAGAATCGACTTCAGAGGACACGTTATATCACGGGAAGAGGTTTTGAAAATCCCCCAAACTCAAAATTTTCCCAAATTTTACTTTAGAAGCTTGTGTGTGTCTCTTTGGGCTTTTTTTGTCTCTTCGGACTGTGTGTATGTCTCTACAAATGTAGAAAAACCCGTGTGGGTGAGTTGAAATAAAAAAAATTTAACAAGAAATGACTGAAAAGTGCTATTCTTTGGTTCAAATGTAGAAATAATATCAATATCAGTAATGATTCTATTTGAACTTTCTCCAAGTTGATCAAATTGGTCTCTAAACGGTTCATGATTAGAAAATAGTTTGGGAAAATAAAAAAAAAAATAAAATACTGTCGTGAAATCATTTTCAACACTCAGAGAAGTTTTTTTTTGTGTGTAAGTTTTTATGTGTGTTTATTTTTTATAGTTTTTATTTTTTCTCGGATATGTTGAATAAAATATGCAAAGTCGACATAGCTTTATTTCATTTTTTAAGGTTAATTTAGACGAGGTTACGTGCGCGCACGTAACCTCGTCTAAATTAACCTTACAAAAATGAAATAAAGCTATGTCGACTTTGCATATTTTATTCAACTTATCCGAGAAAGCGCTGGAGGGGAGCATTCCTGTCGACTTTTGGAGGATGTTTCCCCCATTTTTCGATAATCAGGCAATTTTCTCAAGCTCTTTTCTCAAGGTCATAGCTTTTGACTGACAACACTATAGGAAACTAGAGTTTATGGTCAAAAATCACACCACACACACACACACACACACACAGAAACTTACACACACACACACAAACTTACACACACACACACAAAAACTTTGAACACACACACAACAAAAAATATTTTAAAAGCTTCTATAGTGGAATTTTGGAAAATTTGAGTTTGGGGGGAAGTATTACAATTTTTTTTATAATTTCTGTATTGTGTATCCAAGAGGTGAATTCAAGAATGATTTTTTATACTTTTAAGATATGTACAAAAATGTATTTTACATAATTTTCTTACATTAAACTAGATTTTAGGGTCGAAAAAGCCTTATTAGCTCAGATTTTACGGAAATAGTTTTATTTTTCAATCCAAAAATAGACTTAAGTTCCGCATTTGAACCAGAGAATTGTATTTCCATAATTTTCTTACAAAAAAAAACAACTAGAGTTTACGGTCAAAAACCCTTAATAGCTCAGATTTTATGGAAATAGTGTGTCTGACAATAGATGTACGCAAATTCCTTTTCCTACATCTCCGATGTTTTAATATACATTCTAAACGCTTGATACGCTAGCTTACTCTAAAAAATAATGAAAATGTAACAATGTAATATTTTTAATGAAATAATGCTATGTAGAATTTTAATACAAAAATATATTATGATACATTATTAATATCAATGATTAACTTTGGACATTTTGAATATGTTCTATAAAATAGTTCACCATGTTCTCTCTTGATATTGTAGTTATTGTCGTCTCTTAGTTCGTAATCAGTAGAATAATCATTATTCCATTTTGAATCATACACAATTTTTACTGGTGTCTCATGAACAGGGTCAATATGCTTTTCGTCTTTGCTATTATTTGATTCATTGACTGTTTGATCAATGCCAGTAATGTTTGCTGGTGCTTTGTTCTTCATCGTTTCATCTTTATATTCCGTAGTGATATTTTTTGACAATACCATTTTTATTTTTCTTGCAATTTCACTGTCTATTAACACATTATTTTTACACAGGTAGCAGTTTCGGCACGTAAACAAGATATGGTTTACGATATTAGTAGCAGAGTAGGCCTTTCTTTTATTAGCCTTCTGTTGAATGCTAGTACCCGAAAGCTGATGATTGGATGTATCCGTAGGTAATGTGTTACCTGCAGCAGTAGCAAAGAGTTGTCCTCTATCATCGACAATTATTTTTATGTTAGCATTATCTTTGAGTGCACATCATCTCTGGAGATCTCAATCTCGCATAACCACCATCATAAGAGTTGAATTTTTTCGGTATCCCAAAGAAATTTAATTCCTTACTGTCATGACAATGCATGCATACATTTCCAATAGTACTACCACTTGTACTTGTTTCATAGTTTAAATACTTCTCCTTGTCGGCATTCAATGCTACAATAACCTTGTTATGTGAACACACTCTATTAAAATGTTCCATCTTCACTTTTTTTTTTTAAAAGATATGACTTATGTGTTTATCGTTCCACTGTGTAAAAAATACTGATTTAATACATGCAGTAGACTAGGTAGTGACGATAAGCGGTCATAGAATACCAGTGGGAAAGCCACATCGTGTCTCTGACCAATCATAGAGCGCAATGTTTAGAACCGTAAGCACACTTTGACATTTTAAGATACGTACAAAAAGAAAAAAATAAATAAAGTTGAAAAATTTCGAAGTTTAAAAAAAAAATAGTTTGTTTTTATGAAAAAAATATTGAATTATTAGTTCAGATTTTACGGATATAGTTTTATTTTTCAATCCAAAAATGGACTTAAGTTTCACATTTGAACCAGAGAATTGTATTTTCCATAATTTTCTTTCAACAAACTAGAGTTTACAGTCAAAAACCCTTATTAGCTCAGATTTTACAGGGGGAAGGGTTTTACGAGCTTCCACTAGGAGCATAAATTCTAGTATACTTGACTTATTGTATCGGAATACTATCACCTTAATTCTCTGTATTTAGAGGTAATATCCATTGTCACAGCTAGGCAATAATCCTAGCGTGGGGAGTGGGAAGGGCTTTACGAGCTTCCACTAGGAGAATCAATTCTATTATACTTGACTTATTGTATTGGAATACTATCACCTTAATTCTCTGTATTTAGAGGTAATATCCATTGTCATAGCTAGGCAATAATCCTAGCGTGGGGAGGGGGAAGGGTTTTAAGAGCTTCCACTAGGAGCATAAATTCTAGTACACTTGACTTGTTGTATCGGAATACTATCACCTTAATTCTCTGTATTTAGAGGTAATATCCATTGTCACAGCTAGGCAATAATCCTAGTGCGGGAGAGGGGGAAGGGTTTTACAAGGTTCCGCTAGGAGCATAAATTCTATTATACTTGAATTATTGTATCGGAATACTATCACCTTAATTCTCTGTATTTAGAGGTAATATCCATTGTCAAAGCTAGGCAATAATCCTAGCGTGGGAGGGGGAAGGGTTTTACGAGCTTCCAGTAGGAGCATCAATTCTAGTATACTTGACTTATTGTATCGGAATACTATCACCTTAATTCTCTGTATTTAGAGGTAATATCCATTGTCACAGCCAGGCAATAATCCTAGCGCGGGGAGGGGGAAGGGTTTTACGAGTTTCCACTAAAGCATAAATTCTAGTAGTCTTGACTTATTGTATCGGAATACTATCACCTTACTTCTCTGTATTTAGAGTTGATATCCATTGTCACAGCTAGGCAATAACCGTAGCACGTGGAGGGGGAAGGGTTTTACGAGTTTCCACTAGGAGCATCAATTCTATTATACTTGAAAAAGTTGCAACATGCTTATCTTTCTGCTAAAAAGCTGGCAGGGGGGAGGGACAATGGGTCCATTTTGGTCCTTAGATCATAAAGATTAAAAATCCACGGATTTTTCTGATTTAAACAGGGTGCAATATGTGCCTATTTCTAAATTAAAAACTGGTGTTAAATAGTGGAAAGTAGGGGGATCTGGAGAATTTTCTTATTTATTAAATCAAATAAATATTTATTTTTTCTTTATTATCAAAATAAAATACTCATTTTTAAAAATTTAGATTTTTTTTTTAGATATATTTTAAGATCTTAAACTAAGGTATGCAGCTTATATTCTAAATTTTTTTGGTTCTTCTTCTTCTATAGACCAAAAGCACCATTAGGCTACTATGATCTAAAATATCACTGAAATACTTTTTCCAAAAGTACGTGCTAACAAACTATACGTAAGAAGCAAATCAGGCTAATAGTAACCGAAACTCTAAAAAGGAAGCTTTTGTAACAATTAATACATTAAAAGAATCAACATTTTATTCTATTCCAAAATTACCGATCGAAAGCTAAGCACTTTTTAAAAATTTTCCTGATTTTCAAAAACATCCCTAAAAAGGCCACTGATCTTGATAAAAATCGCACCGTAAATTTCAGCCTATAAGAAAACTATGTAGAGCTTTCAGCTCATAAACAATAGGCTTCTAAGTGCATAAGTACCCTTAGTTCTAGTGCCTGTCTTAAGTAGTCAGAAAGATTAACCAGTTGCAAAGTGGTTGTTTCTGCCATTTTGTGGTAGTTTACCAAACTACAATTTGTCCCAAAGATGACCAAAATATCAGATATAGAATTAAATTGTACTCACATTGAAAATAGACAAATCCATTGTTTTGAAAGTTAATAAAATGTAATGTACTTTAATCAATGTCTTAAAACGTAATGAAGAACGGAATGTAGTGTGTGAACATCTTATAGGGTTTTTGCTCGAGTACATCATACGTAGCCAAGTTTAAAAAAAAAAAAACAAGTAATCAAGTTACTCCATATAGAATAGCCACTTCTATATCACCGCTTGACCCCAAAAAATGCGTGTTAGCTCATAAAAAACCCGTCTGCTAAGCCAATGTACCGTGCCTAGTAATAGATGAATGACCCTGGTAAGGCATATTACGCAATCAGATTCAGGACTGTGTATTACCTTACTACTAACGACAACTAGAGTAAGGCCCATTTTTATGAAGAGGATAACAGCATTGTATCTGTATAGGGTAGGTTTACAGTTTACTTAAAAACTGATTCATATGGATCACGCAGACCAGACTGGGGCCCTGATACCCTGAAAAAATAAATTTCTCGGTATTTCTTTATTAAATTATAGGTTTTTTATTATCCCCCTTAATTTTCTTAATTAAATCATTTCCAGTTCATTTTAATCATTTCTAGTTCACTAATCTTTTTGTTCCATCTTCCTTTTATTTCTTTGTCACACAATTTTTCTTTAGTTTGTGAACTATTTTTCAACCACTTTCAAATTTTCAGTTACTTCCCACTTTTATCAGTATAGCACAACGGTAAGAGCACATCCCGAGGTTGTATTAACTTAGGTTGTAATCTTGGATGAGACTGAGACATTATATTTTTTTTAAATTGGAAAATTAAAAATTTTACAATTTTAAATATAAGCGAAAATTCGGGGCTAAAAATCGATTAGTTTTTGCATAGTTTGATCTTTTTTATTTGTATTCCTCAACTCATTGAGTTTTTCCGTTTATATATTTAAAACCTAGATAAATTTGGTCTTTATGTTATGAAAAACCCAATACGTGTTCACTTATATTCATATATTGTTGAGGAAAAAATTCTCTACTTTGTAGTTCATTTTGAAAATGAGTTTAATTTTTTTTATTGTTTGATCCCCGTCCCCTAAAAATTCTTTGTACGTGCGTGGACTTGTGAGACCCATCAAAACAGCTTTAGGCTAACATTTTTGTGGTTGAA
Source organism: Artemia sp. Qi Xiang Cuo (assembly GCF_049724085.1). Classification (NCBI taxonomy): domain Eukaryota; kingdom Metazoa; phylum Arthropoda; class Branchiopoda; order Anostraca; family Artemiidae; genus Artemia; species Artemia sp. Qi Xiang Cuo. Next base: position 6,547,999 of record NC_142802.1, on the reverse strand, counting down.
TTGTGTCAACTCTTCTTTTATTTCTGACTTTCTTTTGGTTGGGAGTTCCGATTCAAATTACAAACGGAAGAATGCATATTATGCAAAATAACTGTTGTTTCGTATAGGAACTGAAGACAACGATTAAAATTTTTTTTTTCGATAAAATAAAAACAAAACAAAAATTCTGTCACTCGGAATTGCTTAAATCTTCATGTTTGAACGATGCAAATTTGAAGCTAGGGGAGGTGAGACTGAGACTGAGCCAATCTGAAATATTAGACTGGAAGGGAGCGATTAGAATAATTTTTTGGGTGTCTTTATGAACCTTAATTTAGTATGATCGATTTTATTGAAGTTTAGCAATAAAAAAAATCTCGCTAATTGTTATCTTTTCATCAAAACTATAAAGTTTCCTGCGTGTATTGATTTGTATTTTATTTTGATTATCTTGCTCATCAAATTATTATTTAAAACACCAATAATGATAACAAAAAACAACAAGATATGCAAAATAGTAGCATGGTGTTTTATATACGCATCAGGGGGGGGGGGAGAGGGGTAAGCTGGAAGCAGCAATTGCAGTTGAATAAATAGGAATTTCTTGAAGGTAAGGAAGCACGAAGTGTTATTATTGTATACTTTTTAGGCACCTTTTAGAAGTGGGAGGGAAGATTTTTAATGAGATGACGTAAAAGTATATTTTTAAATTATACAGGCAAAAAATGTCCCATCTCCCCTTTAAGTACCGCTCTTGATAGCGAAATTAAGGCACCCTGCCTTGAAAAGAGACTTTCCTATTAAAAATTACGAAAAAGTTACGTATTTATGAGTTGGACGTTACAAAATTTTTTGGTCTGGTGGCAACCCTGAACTGCAGGGCTGTATGCGGCAGCTCGTGCGATGCCGTAACATAAACTTTGGAGACCTTCTGCAGACGCAGAAGCTAGTCAAAGTCCAGTTCGTAGCTCCAACAGAATTAGGCCAGCAATATCTGCTCAATCAGATGGAGTCAATCGCTGGCCGAGAAAATCCGAGAAACAGAGCTGTTGTAAAGAGTGCAAACCAGGTTATATAATCTTCGAGTGCAAAGAGTGTGACATGACTTTGTGCCTTATTGCTAAAACAACTGCTTCAAGGCCTTTTGCACAAAGTAAAAATTCCCTATTTTTGTGTATCTAAAAGGTTAATGTTGTATTTTAACAACATGAGGTAGAATGAGGTAGACTTTGTAAACAAAAAAAAAAAAAAATGTCAGTAAACGATTTTTTATCAATGCTAATTCTTAAAGGTCACTTTGGTAGCCTTTATAAATTTTTGCAAAACGAATACTTATATTGGCCTGTATAGGGTTAAAAAGGATAATGGGGGCCCTTTGTCCTCCAAGCACTGTTCAAAGTGCCTTGAAAGTTTCAACTTAATTGCTTCAGTCACTCCTGCAAAGTTAGTCCCTACCATTCACATTTGAATCCGCAATAGTAGTATTAGTAGTTGTTCTGCAAGTTTCGAGTTTATACCCTTACATGTTCACAGATACACCTTTTTTATCACTTTGACACAGACAGTTTCTTTTGATTTAGCTCAACAGGCCCCTCAATATTGTTCTAAAATACCCTTAGCCTTTTTGGAAACACTCAGGATAAAACATTTCCCCCTTTCTCAATGATTAATCCTGTAGGTAAAAATAGTAAAATAGCGTAATTTATATTCCTTGCCCAGGGTGCTGTGGGGGCATTACATCCCCGGAGACATAGCTATTAGACATTGGGACTACTTTGAATAAAATGGCTAAATAAGATTTCTATCAGGGGTAAGGGGGGCTCTAAAAGGGTAAGAGGAGGAACTTTACTTTTATCCTTATGGGATGCACATCTTGTACTTGAAATTACAGCTTGAATTAACTTTCAAAAATGTAAGTTTGCAGTTTCAAATTTTCTCAGGGCAGGGATTGGCCAGTTGTTTTCAAAGAAATACATTCTGTGTGTGGTATCGTATTTATTCTTAGTTTTGTTACTGATTATTTTATTTATTATTATGTGCTTCTTGGTTTTTCTAGGCAATACATACACACACAGAGATGGAATTTTGTTGATATTTCTATTACATTACTCTAATCACTTTCTACTTATAAAAAAAAGGACTAACTCTCCTTTTCCGATGTATTGAGCACCCTGTGAACTTTCTGTGACCGTGAGCAGAAGATATTGAAGGGATAACTCCTCTCCTATTTGGAATACGTTCTGCTTATTTTGGGATTTAATAGTAATTTTTAATTTCAATATAACAGCTTAGACCAGATATATTCCCATTAACCAAAAGGAATTAAACAGGGCCGCATCCAGGACTTTTTCCTAAAGGTTTTTTCCTGGAGGGGGGAGACAACAAAAATTAAAAAAACCCATAAAAAATATGCAATGGATATTAAGTCAATCACAATTGGCTATTGTTCTCTGAGTTTGTGATCCTTATGTACTCCCCTAATTACAAGCCAAGGAGCCTTTGGGGGACTAGCACAGTGTATTATTGTATGTGTATTGATAATGAATTAAATCTTATCTTATCTTACTCTTCATTTCTGGGAATATTTCTGCTTCACTGAACGGTGATCAAAATCGCAGTTACTGAAACTTGTTTTAAAAACGGAGACTCACAAAAATTAATAAAATATTTAATTTTTAAGTTTTCTAAGAAATAGCCTATAGATAATACTGACTCTTGTTCTGGTGAAGCGAAGATCAAGTGAGAATTTCCTCTGTTTCTAGTGGAAAACTGCAACTATCTTTACTTCGGCCACATATGTGAAAAATATCCTATTTTACGTTCCAAGCAGTGTATACAGTTATTTCCTATGATTGTGTCTGACAACGCTATCTATAACTCAAATCATGTGAACATAAACAGTCAATAGAATCAGAGCTCATGATGTCTGAAAACAAAAACAGAAAAGAATAAAAACCTTGAAATTTGATAAGATCTATAAATGAATTACTTGCAACTAAAATTAAGAGTTGAAAAGGCTACTGAGGATGCAGAGGAAACAGAAGTGTTTAGACGAATTCTAAATAGGGATGTTGCAGGATTATAACTTCATTTTTGTTGCAGAAAAATATTTCTGGCCTTTATTTAAACGAGCAGAAATTAACATAAGTAGGGCTTATAACCCCCATTACTTCTCAAGACCAGATCATAATTTATAATTTACTGAAAAAAATACTAGTGAATGCGCATTGTCAGTTTAATGTTCATGGCTTGATATTTATTCCTTTTATTAAAGTTAAAAAATTTGTATATATCTTATCAAGGAGGCACACTTGTGCCTCTTTAAAGAGGCGACCCACCACAATGTTAAGCGATTTCAGGTCCTAGAGGTTGCAGAAAGACGGCGGTGATTGCATTTTGTAGCCCAAGCTCAAACTAAGAAACTTGCAAAATTTCATCCTCCTCCGACTTTATCTTCATGGGGTAAACTGGGCCGGAAGTTTGGACCCTCCCACCACAGCCCCCCTTTAACGTTGTCCGATTGGACAACGAAATTTAGAGGTTAAGCTTTCCTAGGGCCCGGGAGCTTATCCTCGAAATTTCAGCTCAATCCGATCACTCCTTCCCTGTTTTCAAAAAACCAAATATAGCCACTTAAAATTCATCATCATTTCTTTTTTTTTTCTTATCCAGGCCTACAGGCCACAGTTGGCAACGGATCCAGTTGAATGAGGACTCTTTCGAAGTAGAATTCGACCTGTTAGGGCCTTTTGATATTTTCAGACCGAAAAAATTATCCCCCGAATTTACATTTACGAAAAACCTTAGTTTTTTTCAAATAATTATTTGAAAAAAACTACGTTTTCTAAAGAGTTAAAGAGGCTGAGTTACAAGGTCGAACCTTAAAACGTACAGGGATTAGGAGGCACAGTTGGGGGCTGCCGCCCCCAAACCCCCGCTTTCGCAGCCTTTAAATAAAAAAACAATTTTAAACTGAAAGTAAGGAGCGACATTAAATCTTAAAACGAACAGAAATTATTCCGTATATGAAAGAGGCTGTGCCCTCCTCAACGCCTCGCTCTTTACGCTAAAGTTTTTATTGTTTAAAAAAAGAGTTGTGAGAAAGTCAAACTTTAGCGTAAAGAGCGAGGCGTTGAGGAGGGCACAGCCTCTTTCATATACGGAATAATTTCTGTTCGTTTTAAGATTTAATGTCGCTCCTTACTTTCAGTTTAAAAATTTTTTTATTATTTAAAGGCTGCGAAAGCGGGGGTTTGGGGGCGGCAGCCCCCTACTGTGCCTCCTAAACCCTGTACGTTTTAAGGTTCGACCTTGTAACTCAGCCTCTTTAACTCTTTAGAAAACGTAGTTTTTTTCAAATAATTTCTGCACGTTTTTGTACACTTTATTACTTATTATTGCTTGACTAACTGTTAGCTGATCGTGTCAGGAGTTGAAGATGGGGGGCTGCCGCCCCCCAAACCCCCCGCTCTTGACGCGCACATATTTTCATAACAAAGCATGTCTAACCTGTTTATCTGTATTATTTGAAAAAAACTAAGGTTTTTCCTAAATGTAAATTTGGGGGATAATTTTTTCGGTCTGAAAATATCAAAAGGCCCTAACAGGTCCAATTCTGCTTCGAATGAGTCCTCATTCAACCGGATCCGTTGCCAACTGTGGCCTGTAGGCGTGGCTAAGAAAAAAAAGAAATGATGATGAATTTTAAGTGGCTATATTTGGTTTTTTGAAAAGAGGGAAGGAGTGATCGGATTGAGCTGAAATTTCGAGGATAAGCTCCCGGTCCCTAGACAAGCTTAACCTCTAAATTTCAGCCCAATCAGACAACGTTAAAGGGGGCTGTGGTGGGAGGGTCCAAAATTCCGGCCCAGTTTACCCCATGAAGATAAAGTCAGAGGAGGATTAAATTTTGCAAGTTTCTTAGTTTGAGCTTGGGCTACAAAATGCGATTACCGCCGTCTCTCTGCGACCTCTAGGACCTGAAATCACTTAACATTGTGGTGGGTCGCCTCTTTATAGAGGTACAAGTGTGCCTTCTTGATACAGATAAACCGGTTAGACATGCTTTGTTATGAAAATATCTGCGCGTCAATTTTCATAACAAAGCATGTCTAACCTGTTTATGTGTATTATTTGAAAAAAACTACGTTTTCTAAAGAGTTAAAGAGGCTGAGTTACAAGGTCAACCCTTAAAACGTACAGGGATTAGGAGGCCCGGTGGGGGGGCTGTTAAAGAGGCTGAGTCACAAGTTCGAACCTTAAAACGTACAGGGATTAGGAGGCACCCTGTACGACGTGATTTGAGTATTCAGGAATTAAAAGCCTTAACACAAGAATGTTCAAGAGCGGGGGGTTTGGGGGCGGCAGCCCCCCAACTTCAACTCCTGACACGATCAGCTAACAGTTAGTCAAGCAATAATAAGTAATAAACTGCACAAAAACGTGCAGAAATTATTTGAAAAAAACTACGTTTTCTAAAGAGTTAAAGAGGCTGAGTTACAAGGTCGAACCTTAAAACGTACAGGGATTAGAGGCACAGTTGGGGCTGCCGCCCCAAACCCCCGCTTTCGCAGCCTTTAAATCAAAAAAAATTTTAAACTGAAAGTAAGGAGCGACACTAAATCTTAAAACGAACAGAAATTATTCCGTATATGAAAGAGGCTGTGCCCTCCTCAACGCCTCGCTCTTTACGCTAAAGTTTGACTTTCTCACAACTCTTTTTTTAAACAATAACAACTTTAGCGTAAAGAGCGAGGCGTTGAGGAGGGCACAGCCTCTTTCATATACGGAATAATTTCTGTTCGTTTTAAGATTTAATGTCGCTCCTTACTTTCAGTTTAAATTTTTTTTTTATTTAAAGGCTGCGAAAGCGGGGGTATGGGGGCGGCAGCCCCCCAACTGTGCCTCCTAATCCCTGTACGTTTTAAGGTTCGACCTTGTAACTCAGCCTCTTTAACTCTTTAGAAAACGTAGTTTTTTTCAAATAATTAAAGTATAAATTATGTTCTAGTCTTGAGTAGATATGGGGGTAATTATTGGAACTTTTATTGGGGCTGTGTAAAACTAGTTCTATTTAAAAACACGAATGAAGAATAAAAACAGAATGGAGGTCAAAGTGGGAAATGGAGGCTACCAAGAAAAATTTTCAACTGTGATTGCAAATATTCCGTTATTTCAATTACACCCTTAACCTCTTTTATAATAAGGAGATATGGCAATAATAGCATCTAATAATCCCATTTCAAGACTTAAATGCAAATACGATCGAACCTGGAATAATAATAGAATAACGAATAATACTAATTACATAGCTAAATCTTGTTCATTTTGGCCTTAAAAAGTATTGATTCTTCTGCTCCGGTAATTTTTTTTGTACTTGGGCCCTTCGGGGTTTTACTCTTACAATAAATAATACAATTTAGAAATTAAGTTTGAAAATGCGGTCCTAGAAATGCTTTATTGAAGCTTTAGTCATGACTGTCTGTTCAATATAATAATAAGCACAAGACAGTGTAAAAAAAAACAATAGATATAAAAAAATAACACATGGCCATCTTTCTCTGGAAAAATATAAAAGATATTATTTTTGTAGATAACAGCTTTAACCAGGATTGGTCTGAATAACTTAGGCTGTGGGAAACTTCATTTTAAGTGATTGTTGTGATACCAGATCTATACCTCTCAGATACCATTCATAGATTATTCACAAGAATTTAACTAGCCGACGCGTGATCCCTGGTAATGAATTAAATAAAAAAAATAAGTTTTTTAAACTGAAAGTAAGGAGCGACATTAAAACTTAAAACGAACAGAAATTATGCCGTATATGAAAGGGGCTGTCCCTCCTCAACGCCTCGCTTTTTACGCTAAAGTTTTTTATTGTTTGAAAAAATAAAGTTATGAGACAAAGTCAAAATTTAGCGTAAAGAGCGAGGGGTTGAGGAGGGGACAGCCCTTTTCATATACGGAATAATTTCTGTTCGATTTAAGTTTTAATGTCGCTCCTTACTTTCAGTTTAAAAAAATTGGTTTTTTTATATAATTTCTGATCGTTTTTTAGTTAATGCAGCTTTTATTTTGGCTCACAGTCATTGAATAAGTAAACAAAATTTGCCTAAAAATTTTACTTTTCTTTTGCTAAATGGATGTCTCTAAATTTGGTTATGACGTAATTTACAAATTAACTTACGTAACTAACTTCTATATTCGTATATTTTTCTTCTAGCAAAAAATAAAAAGTTGAAGATTTTTGCAGATATGAGCTTGAAACCTATGTAATAGGGTTTTCTGATACGCTGAATTTGACGGTGTGATTTTCATTAAAATTCTTTCGCCTGTAGGGGATGTTTCCCCTCTCTTTAAAAAATCGGGTAAATTTTCTCAGGCTCGTAGCCTTTGATGAGTAATACTAAACTTAATAAAATTTATATATTTAGATTCAGCATTATAAACCCATTCTTTTGATACATTTATTGACATCAAAATTCCGTTTTTAAAAGTTTCGATCACTATTGAGCCGTATCGCTTTTTTTTATTGTTTTTTTTTATTACGTATATGTTATTACGTATATGAGGGGGTTCTCCCCTTAGTCAATACCTCTCTCTTTACGTTAAAAGTTAAAAACAAATTTAATTCACAAACTCCTGAATCACAAAGGCCGTTTAGTTAGAATAGATAGCTTTTTTGAAAGCACTAAAAAAACTGTAGCATAAAGAGCGAGGTATTGACTTGGGGGAGACCCCCCTCATATATGTTTTAATTTCTGTTCGTTTTAAGTTCTAATGTTGCTTCATATTTTCAGTTAAAAAAAATTTGCTTTTTTTTAATTTAATTTCTGAAGGTTTTTTAAATTATACATGGAAATCCGGCACCCCCCTACTCGAAATGTCTCCTACGCCAAACACACTCCCTCCAGGGAAAGATTTTCCCGAGTAACTCCTTCCTCCAGAAAAAAATCCTTCCTGAAAATGTCTGTATACTTCCCAATAACCAATAAATAATGCTGGCAAGTCCGGCGCCCCCTTCCTGGCAATTTCCCTTCCTCCATTAAAACTTCCTTCATGGACAGATCCTCCAACATAACCCCCGACCCCCCCCCCTCACTACCAGAAAAAAAACCCTCCTGAAAACGTCTGTATACTTCCCAATAACCAATACTATATGTTAACATTGGGTAAAGTTCATAACTTTTAGCCCTCCCCCCAGGGACTTCGGGGGATTAAGTCATCCTAAAAGACATATTTATCATATTTTTGACCATGCTGAACAAAATGGCTATCTCAAAATTTTGATCGGATGACTTTGGGAAAAAAATGAGCGTGGGAGGGGGCCTAGTTGCCCTCCATTTTTTTTGGTCACTTAGAAAGGGCACTAGAGCTTTTAATTTCCGTTCGAACGATCCCTCCCACGATATTGTAGGACCATTGGATCAATACGATTACCCCTGGAAAAAAGAACAAACAAATATACACGCATTCGTGATCATTCTTCTGGCAAAAAAAATGAAAAATTCCACATTTTTGTAGATAGGAACTTGAATAGCAGGGTTCTCTGATATGCTGAACATAATGGTGCGATTTTCATTAAGGTTCTATAGCTTTTAGGGGGTCTTTCCCCCTATTTTTGAAAATCAGTCAAATTTTCTCAGGCGCGTAACTTTTGATGGGTAGCACTAAACTTGATGAAAATATATATTTTAAATCAACATTGAAATCTGATTCTTTTGATGTATCTATTGGTATCAAAAACCTGTTTTCTAGAGTTTCGGTTACCATTGAGCCGGGTCGCTCCTTACTTACAGTTCGTTACCACGAACTGTTTGATTCAATATTTTTTTCTGATATGCTTGTAGCTTACAAGCAAGGCCGTACCCAGGATTTAGCTTTCGTCATAGGCTTGTAGCTTACAAGTCATGTGGACAGGACCAGGTAGATCTCAATGTAAACAATATTGGCAGTAATGCAGTGTGACTTACTTGACTTGTGTCCCATCTGGTCTTTGTGGCTTCATTAGGGCTCCTTCCGGACTGTGGCTTCTTCTGGACATTTGATGAATAGGGTGGTAACATTCAGACCAATCTAGAACCAGACGAAGAAGATGGTGAACGTTATCGGACCGAAAATTATCAATTCATTTCTTACAACTTTTTAAATTGTAAATTTTTGTAATCGTAAGTTCTTAATATTTTTTTTTTACTATTATAACCTTTTTCTTCCGAATATGATTTGTTCATTATATTTGTTCACCTTAGCATATTTTTATTATTTTTAAAATTGAAAGGGAAATATCAGTCTTTGTCATAGGAGTGTTGACCCTTCTACGGTATGGAGCTGAACATTACCCAGACCTCCAGAGTACATGATCATGTCCCAACAGCTGACCATGCCATTGTCTGATTCGAAAATGTAGATTTTCTGATATAGAAGGGTGAAATTATCGGCCAAAAAATTTTCGGCGGCGCACCGTCAATTTATTGGCGTTTGTTCTATTTTTTTTTTATTTTTTTTGCTACTTTTAAAAGTTTTGAAAACTGAATCCTCTCGCTTAAGGGTGATATAATGAAAGTTTTAAAATTAATCGCAAATATTGACGAAGACCACACTGCCTTTCCATATCAAACAACAACTTAAAAACAATAGGGAAATTTTTTCCAAGACAGTGCAATTGCACAGTCTTGGAAAAAATTTCCCTATTGTTTTTAAGTTGTGTTTGCTTAAAATTAATCGCTTCAACCAACTCCTTTGAGAAAAAAAGAGCTCATTTATTCTCATTTCCATACCAGCAATTAAGGTACTGCGGTTGTGGACGTACTTGAACATGGTGGGTCAAAATTTCAAAGTTTGAGTCAACGATCGAAGTTTTACTTTAGCGTATAGGATTTAACATCAATTTTATTTTTAAACTGCCAATTTTCAGAAAACTTTACATGTCGTCAAGGAGGCACACTTGTGCCTCTATAAAGAGGCGACCCACCACAATGTTAAGAGATTTCAGGTCCTAGAGGTTGCAGAGAGACGGCAGTGATTGCACTTTGTAGCCCAAGCTCAAACTAAGAAACATGCAAAATTTCATCCTCCTCCGACTTTATCTTCATGGGGTAAACTGGGCCGGAAGTTTCGACCCTCCCACCGCAGCCCCCCTTTAACGTTTTTCGATTTAGCTGAAATTTAAAGGCTAAGCTTTCTTGGAGTCTGGGAACTTATTCTCGAAATTTCAGCTAAATCTGATCACTTCGTGCCTGTTTTCAAAAAACCAAATATAGCCACTTAAAGTTCATTTCTCTTTTTTTTCTGTTATCCACGCCTACTGGCCACAGTTGGCAACTGATTCGGGTGAATGAGGACTCAATCGAAGCAGAATTCGACCTGTTAGGGCCTTTTGATATTTTCAGACCGAAAAAATTATCCCCCGAATTTACATTTACGAAAAACCTCGTTTTCCTATAAGAGCCCGCTATAAGCGGGCTCTTTTCGTTTTCCTATAAGAGCCCGCAAGCCCGCAAGCTGTCAAATCAGCTAACAGTTAGTCAAGCAATAATAAGTAATAAACTGTACAAAAACGTGCAGAAATTATTTGAAAAAAAACTACGTTTTCTAAAGAGTTAAAGAGGCTGAGTTACAAGGTCAAACCTTAAAACGTACAGGGATTAGGAGGCACAGTTGGGGGGGCCGCCACCCCCCAAACCCCCCGCCTTCGCAGCCTTTAAATAAAAAAAGTTTTTTAAACTGAAAGTAAGGAGCGACATTAAATCTTAAAATGAACAGAAATTATTCCGTATATGAAAGGGGCTGTGCTCTCGTCAATGCCTCGCTCTTTACGCTAAAGTTTGACTTTCTCACAACTCTTTTTTTTAAACAAGAAAAAATTTAGCGTAAAGAGCGAGGCGTTGAAGAGGGCGCAGCCCCTTTCATATACGGAATAATTTCTGTTCGTTTTAAGTTTTAATGTCGCTCCTTACTTCCAGTGTAAAAAACTTTTTTTTTTTTTATTTAAAGGCTGCGAAAGCGGGGGGTTTGGGGGGCGCCAGCCCCTCAACTGTGCCTCCTAATCCCTGTACGTTTTAAGGTTCGACCTTGTAACTCAGCCTCTTTAACTCTTTAGAAAACGTAGTTTTTTTCAAATAATTCTTGAAGAACAGCTCGTTCCCAGGTGTTAGAAGAAAAAGAAGCAATATTTTGTAAATGGAAAGGCTTTATATAAAAAGAGGCAACGTCTTATAAAGAAAAGCATTATATATTATTAAATTTTTAATTCTTGCTTTGAATTTCAGGGTTTAATTTGAATTAAGTTTCAAATTGCCTATTTTGTCAATTCTCAGGTAGTTTAAGGAGCCAGAATACATAATTGAAAACACTTATCTAGTAATAAATTTTATCACTTTCCTTTAAAGCTTTGGCAAGCTTCTAGTTATTATGTATAAGAAAAACATATTAACACGGTGTGGGGACAACATAGAACTTAGCAATATAGAGCATAGAACTTGGCAGTAACAATCAGTCCTGCATCCCTGAAAACCCTTTCTGCTACGGCACTTGTTGCCGGCAATGATATAACTTTTCTTGCCATAGCTGCAATCCATGGCAGCTGAGTAAAATATCTTTTCCGCAATAGTTGGATTGATTGTGTCAACTGGGGCAGAATCTTTTGATCTCCTGGTATGAGCTGAAAAGCCCGGATATAAATCTACTTGACACTCAATCACATAATCATTTTCATCCTTTTCTGCATTGTCATTCTGAGATATTATTTGATTAAGCAGTATTGTTTTTATTTCATGTATGATCATGAGGATATTTCGAGTTGCTGCTCTTCTGAGACAACACTATCCATATTCACACAACTGATTGGGTAGCTGATCGACTGACAGCAACAAAGATTACAGCCTCCTCTTCGGTCTCTTTGATGGCCCTCTTCGCTTCGTACAAAAGAATTTCTACTGCACTAAACGCTCACCACAAGTGGAAGTGAAGGGGCCTGGAGCGTTTATTGGAAAATTTCGGCTCACAGGGGATGTTATAAAGTACCTTATGTCAGCAATCAGCACTAGAATCTTAACCATTTTGAACAAGAATTCCCTTCTTGTCAGTGAACCATCAAGAAGGTTTAGACGCTCATCAATTTCATTTATCTTGAATATTCCAAAGTTCAAAAGTGCAGCTGTCACCATGAGATCATCCCTTGGGAAGCGAAAGTCAAACTTTTTTTTCACATTTTCTTTAAGAAGCAAAATACAGATACTATCATTAGGTTGCTCCTCAAGGTGACCTTTTAGGAGGCCCCGACAGAGGAGAGCATATTTAAGGTGGGGAAGAATTTTGATGAGGAACTGGAAAGCTACATGAGCAAGGCTGACATTGACAGGAAAGATTGCTGTCCATTAGAGTGATGGCAAAATAATAGCAGCCGTTTCAAGAGACTGGCACAGCTTGCTTGGGATTATCTCTGCTGTCTGCCCTCTTTTGTCCTCGATTGCAATAGAAAAATTTGGGAGTAGAAAGCAAAGGTCACACGTTAGTTCTTATTCCTCATGATCTACAACGTGGTCTGGTTTCCCAATTTTGTACAAAACACTTGCCAAAGAGTCTTTGTATCAATACTTTGCGTCATACTATATGCCGCATTCCAACTTGCGGGCAAACCCTGTTCTAGGTACAAGCATTGTTCATATCTTGCTAACATAGGAAGCAGATCATCAGCAACCTGCACAATGGGCAACTGAGCATCAGCATCAAGAACTTCATCTAAATCACAAAATCTTTTAAGGAATTCATTGCTATTTTAAATTTGAATTTTTCTAGAAGGCTGTTATGAAGACAAAGAATTTGTACACAGGTTTAGTTCTTCCACTTTGTACATGTCCACTTTATAAATGTTTTTACTTTTATAACTTTCATAAATCAAATAATACTAATATTTTGATTACTAACTATCAGTATATGTATATTAAACTGACAATGCACATTTATTTATATTTTTTTCAGTAAAGTGCAAATTAGGTTCTGGCCTTGGGAAGGCATAGGGGTTTTGAGCCCTATTCATGTTAATTTCTTCTCGTTTTGAGGTTGACTCGGTTATTTATTGTAATTTCTGTTCGTTCTGGGTTTCATTTATTTATCGATGGTGATTTGTGGTAGTTTCACACTTTGTAGATTATTTGACTTTATTTTTGCTCTTTTTTGGTTTAATGGATTTCTTTACTTTTCTTTGAAAAACTTTTTTTTTGTGGAAAAGTTTTTTTAATGAATTTCTGTTCCTTTCATGTGGACATAATCTTTTCAGGGAAAAAGAAAATAATTCTTTAAATCTTTTCGTTTTTTAAAGACTTTATAGTTTGGCCTGCTATTTGTATGCTGGAGAAAAATTTTCAGCAATTTTTAACAACATACACCCTTTTAAAAATTCTATAAAAAGAAAACTTATATTCCCCCAGGGCATAACTTACAACCCTTGAATTGAGGGCTGTGGAGGTTGTCATTCTCAAAGACCTAATTTTCAGAAATTTCAACTACGTTGAACAAAATGGCTATCTCAAAATTTTGATTGGATGTGTTTGCAGAAAAAATGGGCGTGAGAGGAGGGTTAGTTGCCCTCCAATCACTTTCGACTATTAAAAGGGCACTAGCCCTTTGAATTTCCAATCGAACGAGCCTATTTTGAAGTTTCTACGACAACGCTTTCCATAAAAGCCTTTATGCCCCCAGGGCATAACTTACAATCCTTGCCTTGAGGGCTGTGGGGGAGTGTCCTCCTAAAAAACATAATTTCTATGTAGAAATCAACTACGCTGAATAAAATGACTATCTCAAAATTTTGATTGGATGTGGTTGGGTAAATGGTGGGCGTGGAAGGGGTGTTAGTTGCCTTCTAATCCCTTTTTACTATTGAAAAGGACACAAGCCATTCCAATTTCCAATCGAATGAGCCATTTTCGAAGTTTCTACGACAACTCCTTCGATACGAAGTGCTCTGGTCTAAGACCAATAAACCAAAAAAAAAAAAGTAATACATTGTGCCAACATCGTTCTTTACTTAGGCAGTGCTATTGCGCTGCCTATGATTACTTAGTGGACAACCCCCTTTGCATACGAAGTAATTTTTTTTTTATATATTAATTTTGCTCTTTACTTTTATTTAAACTCATTTCCATTTCTAGAAAAAAAAACATTGACTTTGTAACTCTGTCTTTTAGATATACTCCTGTATTTTAGCCGTTTTCAAAAAATAGAGAAAATTTTTGAGGACAGGGGAGTAATTTAATATGGTATAGGGGGTACAGCTGCCCCTCCTAGACCTCTGCTCCCCCCCTTACCCCACCCTAGTTTGCACCCTCAGCTGAAATTTAGTTTCTCCCAAAATTTTGTCAAAGCTAAGATAAACTTGCATAATCCATACATCAACAGAAACAGATCAGTTTTTTTAGTACATATTTACCTTTATAGTGCATATAAATTTTTACATTTATATTTACATATTGAATGTTTAGTATATATTTACCTTAATATTTTTATATAAAATACCTTTATAGTACTAAATAGAATCTTTATGGTGCCAAATGGGTCATTTTTTAGTTTGTACTGTCATTTTCACTTGATTTGGAAGAATAGGCTCCAACTTCCCCCAGTCCCCCAGGATTTTGAGAAAATTACACAACTTAAAGAAAGAAAAACGAGCAAAAATGGGTTTTTTATGGCCAAATGAAAATACTGAAAAAACACAACAAAGCGAATATTTCGAGAGGACAAACGCTTCTCTTGTTCAGCGCGAAACGAAATAATGTATCCAAGTAAAGTGTCGAAGAAAAAAAAACAAAAAACAAACGCGGAAAGTCAATGTGAAAAGAACCAAAAAGCCAAAAAAAAACCCAAAACTCAAAAGATGAATAAAATTCAATAAAAGCCAAAAAAAATTTTTTTTTTTCTTCGGCACTTTCCTTGGATACATTATTTCACTTCGCGCTGAAGAAAAGAAGCGTTTGTCCTCTCGAAATATTCGTTTTGTTGTGTTTTTTCAGCATTTTCATTTGGCCATAAAAAACCCATTTATGCTCGTTTTTCTTTCTTTATATTATGTCAAGCCAATGTGGTTTAAGAAATTATTACACCACTGTTTGAGGGCTAGCAGCACCAACTGAATTTAATGTAATTTCTGTTTGTCTTAAATTTGGCTTCATTATCCGCATTATTTTCTATTTTTCTAGGTTTCATATTTTTAGTACCAGCAATTTCTGCTGTTTTTAACTCTAAATTCACTCTTTTGAATAAATGATAACCCATAGTTTTTTCTTAATTTCAGTAAAACAGTAGTTACCCAAGTTCACCAAGTCAAATTCTAAAGCAATTTTATTTTGTATATTAAAGTTATTTAGAAGTAGATTTTATCATATAATTATTTAGCATAAAGAAAAGGGTTTTCTCATATACAGAACGATTTTTATTCATTTTCTGTTTTAGTGTTGCTCTTTACGTTCATAATAATTAATTCTTTAACTCTATCTTTCAGATAGATTCCTTTTTACTAAGATGGTTTCTGAAAAAAGAGAGAAGTCTGAGGGGTAACAACACTACTCGTATTTGTGGTAATTCCTGTTTGTTTAAATGTCACTCTTTATTCTCATTTCTACTCACTTTTATGTCTAAAATTAAAAAAAACAAACAATTTTTAGCTCTATTATTCAGGGTTGACACCGCTCGTAGGATTTTATTGTATCTAATAAAAAGAAAAAAAATCTAGTAAATTTCTAGGATCTAGTAAATTTCCTAAAATCTAGTAAAAAGTCATGATTTACATTAAACGAAGCTTTTATTTTTTTCCATTAATCCATGGAATAAAACTAGGGTTCATTCATTACAAAATCTGATTTTGATTACGTTAGATATTATGGCTACAATTGCTCTCATTTTTATGACTTCGTGTCAACCCTAGCGCTTAAGAATCTCTTCTTTTCTCTTGGCTTCTTCTTGATACTCGATTTGAAAGGCAAACTACTTCAAATCAGGACTGGTATGCCGGCTTAATTTGTTTGCAGAAAATTTTCTTAGACTCTCATAACAGCTGCTACGTTTGTTATTTAGCCTTGTCCCTTTTTAAAGACGCTGCTGGAAACGAACTTTTTCCATACTTGCCCGAGTTCTTTCTGACTCTCTGCAGCTTGCCCCATTCAAGTGTTGGAGCAGAAAGACAGTTCTTGATTTTGTCGATCATCAAAACTAAAAACCGGAATAGGCTAAATGTGTCGAGTGTTTCGTCCCTGATGAAAACGAAGAACTTCTTCTCAGGTCGTCAAGTGGAGTACATGACTGGGTGATCCCCAGCGATTTGACTCGGGCTATCAAGAAATGGAAACAAGTAGATCCCTTCAGTCAGAATTTGACACTAGTGGATACTTGTGGATGAGGCCGAGGACGATTAAAGCCTTTTAAGTGCGACTTTTTTTTAATTGTGACTACATATTTTCTTCTTACTTTTCAATTTGTATGATTTGCCTGACCTGAAGAATATTGACACAATATTTTTTTTAAAACTAATTATTGTATGTTAGATAAGTTTTCTTTTTCTTGATAGCTTTAGTCCAGTTTGAGGTGACTTTTTAATTTACATATTTTTACAACTAAACCGGTAGCCGATTACGTCATTTCCGTTTTGAAGGGACATAGATTGCATCTCCCAATTTTGTGGTATATATATATATATGTATGTATATATGTATATATAATGTATATATATATATATATATATATATATATATATATATATATATATATATATATATATATATATATATATATATATATATATATATATATATATATATATATATATATATATATATATATATATATATATATATATATATATATATATATATATATATATATATATATATATATATATATATATATATATAGCCATTTTTTCAGTGTAGTTAATTTCCAAATAGAAAACATGTTTTTGAGGAGGGCACTTCCCCACAACCCTCAGGGCAAGGGTTTTAAGTTATGCCCTGGGGGCATATTAGGTTTTTATAGAAGGCGTTGTCGTAGAAACTTCAAAACAGGCTCATTCAATTATAAATTCGAAGGGCTAGTGCCCTTTTTAATAGTCGAAAGTGATTGGAGGGCAATTAGCCCCCCCCCCCACGCCTATCATTCCCCCAAACACATCCAAACAAAATTTTGAGATAGCCATTTTGTTCAGCGTAGTTGACTTCCAGATAGAAAATTTGTTTTTGAGGAGGACACTCCCCCACAACCCTCAGGGCAAGGGTTTTAAGTTATGCCCTGGGGGCATATAAGGTTTTTATAGAAGGCGTTGTCGTAGAAACTTCAAAAAAAGCTCCTTTGATTGGAAATTTAAAGGGCTAGGGCCCTTTTTAATAGTCGAAAGTGATTGGAGGGCAAATAGCCCCCCCCCCCACGCCCATCATTTCCCCAAAACGCATCCAATCAAAATTTTGATATAGCCATTTTGTTCAGCGTAGTTGATTTCCAGATATAAAATATGTTTTTTGAGGAGAGCACTCCCACAGAGCCCTCAGGGTAAGGGTTTTAAGTTATGCCCTGGGGGCATTTAAGTTTATTATTGAAGTCGTTGTCGTAGAAACTTCAAAAAAAGCTAATTCGATTGGAAATTAAATAGCTAGTGCCCTTTTTGATAGTCAAAAGTGTCTGGCGGGCAACAAGCCCCCCCCCCCCCATGCCCATCATTTCCCAAAATACGTCCAATAAAAGTTTTGAGATAGCCATTTTGTTCATCGTAGTTTATTTCCAAAGATAAAATATGTTTTTGAGGAGGACACTCCCCCACAACCCTCAGGGCAAGGATTATAAGTTATGCCTTGAGGGCATATACGGTTTTTTTATTGAAATCTTTGTCGTAGAAACTTGAAAAAAGGCTCATTCGATTTGAAATTCAAAGGGCTAGTACCCTTCTTAATAGTCGAAAGTGATTTGAGGGCAACTAAACCCCCCCCTCACGCTCACCCTTTCCCAAAACACATCCAATCAAAATTTTTAGATAACCATTTTACTCAACGTAGTTGAAAGTTTTGGAAAATAGGTCTTTAAGGATGACTACCCCTCCCCCCAGAGCCCTCAGGGCAAGGGTTGTAATTTATGCCCTGGGGGCATATAAAGTTTATAATGAAAGGCAACTAGCCCACCCCCTTCGCCCATCGTTCCCCCCAAACACATTAAATCAAAATTTTTAGATAGCCATTTTGTTCAGCGTAGTTGATTTCCAGATAGAAAATATGTTTTTGAGGAGGAAACTCCCCCACAACCCTCGGGGAAAGGGTTTTAAGTTATGCCCTGGGGGCATATACGTTTTTTACAGAAGGCGTTGTCATAGAAACTTCAAAAGGGGCTCACTTGATTGGAAATTCAAAGGGCTTGTGCCCTTTTTAATAGTCAAAAGTGATTGGAGGGCACCTACCCCCCCCCCCACGCCCATCATTTTCCCAAACACATCCAATCAAAATTTTTAGATAGCCCTTTTGTTCAGCGTAGGCTAGTTTATTTCCAGATATAAAATAGATTTTTGAGGGGGACACTCCCCACAACCCTCAGGGCAAGGGTTTTAAGTTATGCCCGGGGGCTAATAAGGTTTTTTATAGAAGGTGTTGTCGCAGAAACTTCAAAACAGGCTCATTCGATTGGAAATTTTAAAGGGTTTTTGCCCTTTTTAATAGTCGAAAGTGGTTGGACGGCAACTGGCCCCCCCCCACGCCCATCATTCCCCCAAACACATCCAATCAAAATTTTGAGATAGCCATTTTGTTCAGCGTAGGCTAGTTATTTTCCAGATTGGAAATATGTTTTTGAGGGGGACACTCCCCAACAAACCCTAAGGGCAAGGGTTTTAAGTTATGCCCTGGGGGCATATAAGGTTTTTATAGAAGGCGTTGTCGTAGAAACTTCAAAACAGACTCATTCGATTGGAAATTTTAAAAGGGTAGTGCCCTTTTTAATAGTCGAAAATGACTGGAGGGCAACTAGGCCCCCCCAGGCCCATCATTCCCCCAAACACATCCAATCAAAATTTTGAGATAGCCATTTTGTTCAACATAGTTGATTTCCAGATAGAAAATATATTTTTGAGGAGGATGCTCCCACACAACCCTCAGGGCAAGGGTTTTAAGTTATGCCCTGGGGGCATATAAGGTTTTTATAGAAGGCGTTGTCGTATAAACTTCAAAACAAGCTTATTCGATTTGAAATTCAAAGGGCTAGTGCCCTTTTTAATATTCGAAATTGATTGGAGGGCAACTAGCCCCCCCCCCACGCCCATCATTCCCCCAAACACATCCAATCAAAATTTTGAGATAGCCATTTTGTTCAGCGTAGTTAATTTCCAGATAGAAAATAAGCTTTTGAGGAGGTTACTCCCCCACAGCCCTCAGGGCAAGGGTTTTAAGTTGTGCCCTGAGAGCATATAAGGTTTTTATAGAAGGCGTTGTCGTAGAAACGGCCCCAGATCATAACTTGCACTTTACTGAAAAAATACAAATGAATTTGCATTGTCAGTTTAATGTACATATACTGATATTTAGTAATCAAAATGTTAATATTATTTGATTTATTAAAGTTATAAAAGTAAAAAACATATAAATTTTTTCAGTAAAGTGCAAATGATGTTCTGGCCTTGGGAAGGCATAGGGGTTTTGCGCCCAACTTATGTTAATTTCTGCTCGTTTTGAGTTTGACTCGGTTATTTATTGTAATTTCTGTTCGTTTTGGGTTTCATTTATTTATTGATGCTGATATGTGGTAGTTTCACGCTTGGTAGATTATTTAAGTTTAGTTTTGCTAATTTTTTGTTTAATGGAGTTCTTTACTTTTCTTTGAAAAACTTATTTTGTGGAAAAAGTATTTTAATTAATATACAAAACAGGGGAATTTTGCATTTTTTACCAGATCACCGATGCGCGTCTTTTTTTTTTCTTTTTTCCAGGGGTTTTCGTATTGAACCAGTGATCCTAGAAGATCGGAAGAGGCCTCATTTGATCAGAAATAAAAAGTTATTGTGCCCTTTTTAAGTGATCAAAATATTGGAGGGCGGCTAGCTCCCCTCCCACGCCCCTTTTTCCCCAAAGCCACCCGATCAAAATTTTTAGACCGCGATTTTGTTAAAATAGTCAAAAGACCTAAAAACTATGTCTTTGAGGATGACTTGACCTCCCCCTCCCAAGTCTCTGGGGAAGGGCTGTAGGCTATGAACTTTGGCCATTGTTTGCATGTAGTGTTGGTTATTGGGAACTATACAGGCATTTTTCAGAGGGGGGAGTAAGCATTTTTTTCTGCAGGGGCGAGGAGGTGGTAGGTTACTTGGGAGGATCTTAAAAATTTTAGGAATTTTTCTTGGGGGACGGTAACTTTCTATGGAGGGGGAGCCAGATTATTTAAAAGACAATCAGAAATAAAATTAAAAATAACAAGTTTTTCAACTGAGGTAAGGAGCAACACCAAAACTTAAATCGAGCAGAAATAATTACATATATGAGGGCATCACCCCTTCCTCAATACCTCGCTCTTCACGCTAAAATTTTATAAGAAATTCTAAAAAAAACAACTTATTATTCTAATTAAGCAGCCCTTGTGCTTCAGGAGTCATTCTTAAATAATTGTAACCAAAAGTCAAACTAGCGTAAAGAGCGATGTATTGAAGAGGGGGCGACCCCAACTCATATACTTAATAATTTCTGTCCTTTTTAAGTTTTGATGTTGCTCCTTAGTTTCAGTTGAAAAAAACCTACTTGTTTTTTTTTTATTTAATTCAATCTTTAATTGGCCGTCTGGAATGTTTCTACATATTTCTTTTCAGTTGTGAACTTCGTGTGACAAGAATTATTAAAATGATAAAATATAACTGGAAATTGTTATAAATGAGAAAAAAAGTCACCCATTAGCCAGCGAAAATTTTGTGTAAATTTGGAAAATTGGCAAATAAGCCTTCGACTTTTCAAAATCATCCTAGTTTCTAAACATGTTTTTTTCTCCTAGATATTAATTTGTTGCTTATTTTATCCTTGTTATTTATAATTATTGTTTTCTTTTTAAATGTCCATTTTTGAACTTTTAAAATCCTTGTGAAGTCGCAGTAAATCGTACTCCGCTTCAATTATTTTCATGATTTATTCCATAAATTGTATCTGTTAGAGCAATATAGCCTTTTGAGAAATTCTCGTAGCTTTTAAATGATGCTCTTTTTGAACAAATGAGTGCTAAATTATACTGCTTTTGTAATCACAAAGAAAATGTAAAAAAGGGGTACTTGTTAAATGCACTAAAGAAATAGGATTGACAAATCTGTTCGTACTGCACTTGACGGGTTGTCGTTTGTTCTGATGGCTGGTAAGTCTGCTGATTGATATGGAAGATGGGAGAATAAATCGGTGCTTCTCGTTTATTATTTGAAAAAAACTACGTTTTCTAAAGAGTTAAAGAGGCTGAGTTACAAGGTCGAACCTTAAAACGTACAAGGATTACGAGGCTCAGTTGGGGGGCTGCCGCCCCAAAACCCCTGCTTTCGCAGCCTTTAAATAAAAAAAAATTTTTTAACTGAAAGTAAGGAGCGACATTAAATCTTAAAACGAACAGAAATTATTCCGTATATGAAAGGGGCTGTGCCCTCCTCAACGCCTCGCTCTTTACGCTAAAGTTTTTATTGTTTAAAAAAAGAGTTGTGAGAAAGTCAAACTTTAGCGTAAAGAGCGAGGCGTTGAGGAGGGCACAGCCTCTTTCATATACGGAATAATTTCTGTTCGTTTTAAGATTTAATGTCGCTCCTTACTTTCAGTTTAAAAATTTTTTTTTTATTTAAAGGCTGCGAAAGCGGGGGTTTGGGGGGCGGCAGCCCCCAACTGTGCCTCCTAATCCCTGTACGTTTTAAGATTCGACCTTGTAATTCAGCCTCTTTAACTCTTTAGAAAACGTAGTTTTTTTCAAATAATTTCTGCATGTTTTAGTACAGTTTATTACTTATTATTGCTTGACTAACTGTTAGCTGATCGTGTCAGGAGTTGAAGATTGGGGGCTGCCGCCCCCAAACCCCCCGCTCTTGAACATTCTTGTGTTAAGGCTTTTAATTCTTGAATCCTCAAATCACGTCGTACAGGGTGCCTCCTAATCCCTGTACGTTTTAAGGTTTGAACTTGTGACTCAGCCTCTTTAACAGCCCCCCCAACTGTGCCTCCTAATCCCTGTACGTTTTAAGGGTTGACCTTGTAACTCAGCCTCTTTAACTCTTTAGAAAACGTAGTTTTTTTTCAAATAATACACATAAACAGGTTAGACCTGCTTTGTTATGAAAATTGACGTGCAGATATTTTCATAACAAAGCATGTCTAACCTGTTTATCTGTATTATTTGAAAAAAACTAAGGTTTTTCGTAAATGTAAATTCGGGGGATAATTTTTTCGGTCTGAAAATATCAAAAGGCCCTAACAGGTCGAATTCTGCTTCGAATGAGTCCTCATTCAACCGGATCCGTTGCCAACTGTGGCCTGTAGGCGTGGCTAAGAAAAAAAAAAAGAACTGATGATGAAGTTTAAGTGGCTATATTTGGTTTTTTGAAAACAGGGAAGGAGTTATCGGATTGAGCTGAAATTTCGAGGATAGGCTCCCGGGCCCTAGAAAAGCTTAACCTCTAAATTTCAACTCAATCGGATAACGTTAAAGGGGAGATGTGGTGGTAGGGTTCAAACTTCCGGCCCAGTTTACCCCATGAAGATAAAGTCGGAGGAGGATGAAATTTTGCAAGTTTCTTAGTTTGAGCTTGGGCTACAAAATGCAATTACCGCCGTCTCTCTGCAACCTCTAGGACCTGAAATCGCTTAACATTGTGGTGGGTCGCCTCTTTATAGAGGCACAAGTGTGCCTCCTTGATTAATATCACTTTACCAAATTTCAGTATTTTAACCTGTCCTCAACCGAAAAAAGTGGGGAAGTTCAAGAGCTTAAGGGCACTTTTCTTGTTGCTTTAGTGAGGACCATGTGTTACTAAATTTACACTTTTGAACATCATCTATTTTCGAGTATATATAAGCAATGTTCTTGAGTTTGAGGACCCCAAACGGGACAGCAATGCACGAGGATAGACCTGATTTGGGTTATATGCGTAAGAAGGAGCTGACAATTTGAGAAGATCATATTGTATTTGACATATAATATATTTTCTCAGTGTGTAAACATTTTCTAGCCCAAAAAAATTCTCGTATAATCAAGCAACAAATATATGTATGGATAAACTAGTGTTTGGATTGTCTGCTCAGAATGTCGTCCACATATCAATTTCCTTAGAAAAGGATGCTTAGGTAAAATTGGTCCCAAGATTCAAGGCATAATGATCAGCAATAAAATCTAGCAGACGACTAGGGATTTTTAAAGATCAACCTCAGTATCCCTACTCACGCTCATCTGCGGCCCTTAAAATTTAATATACTACGTGACCTTTGAAAAATTATCTGTCTTTTCGTTAAATACTCATTTGGCCTCAATTAATCTATTATTCAAAATACTTTTATGCTTGAATTTGGAAAAATAGTTCGAAATTGTACAATAACCATTATATTCGTCACAGTAACATCACCATTTCTTCAATTCTCCACCACTCTCTCCTTATCAATTTTCTCCTTCGCTCTTAATGTTTGAATCGCTTGTAGCTCATTCAGGAATGTATTTTCCTTAATTCCATAATATCTGCATTCTGGACTATCCCTAAAAATAATTATTTTACAAAACGAACAAATATAAAAAAATTGCTGTTAAATAAAAGCTGAAAGATTCTGATACTTGAAACATCATAAAACCCATCGTCATGCCTAAGACAAAAAGGGCTTACCTCGCACTTTTTTTTTTAAAGGATTAAAATTATTACAAATTTGAGAGTGATTAAAGTTCTTGGGATTCTATTTTCAACCCACATTTTGGGTAGAGCACTGCCAATGTGAAGCGAAAACCATACTGATTTAAAAAGAGCCACTAAATCTTCATCTACGCGTAGATGAAACCACTAAATTTCATCTACACGTAGCCAAATTCAATCATTTATGTCAGTGGTGACTCTAGCCAGTATACTGTGCTTATTCTCAATCATTATATGATAGTATTGTTGTGAAGAGAGGGTGAAAGGTGAAATCCACCCCTCCCCCCGACTGATTCATTTCCCTGCCAAAAAATTATGTATATATCGTCAATTGTCCCCTTTTTAAGATTTGAACCAGGAAGTCGAATTATTCCTGTCCCTTTCTCAAGAAGTTTTCATAAAAAGGCGGAGACAACTTCGGAGACAACTGGGAGACAACTTTGGTATTTTAACTAAAAATACACATTATTCAACCTTCAAATTTCCATTCTGGTTAAAAATTTGGTTTCCTCCTTGATTAGGCACACATCCAAAGGAGCGAGAATCGTAATAGCCCTCCCAACCACCAATCCTACCCAAAACCTCCCAATCGAACCCCCTCGCAACAAAAAATATATCTATGGATAGACTAGTCAAAACATAATGCATAGCATGAGCCTATTGGTCCAATAAGTATTACATTCAACAGTTTTGACCTTTACTCCCTTCTAAGTACCACGAACCGTTCTAAGAGCCACCCCTACCTACAAAAAAAAAAAATTCTGGATAAGAGGTAGCTAAGATTTGGGCTAAAAACAAGACAGGATTCCAAGGACAGAAGAACCCCTTTACCCCCTTTTAGTCTGGTTAAGACAATTTAACTTGATGTAAATAGGGATATATATAAAAATCGCTTTAGAGGGTGCGGATGAAATTTCTTTGACCGGTTAAGGTCTTATTTACATTTAGACCTACGTTGATTACCTTAAACCATGGGATTCCTCAATATTCTCTACTTGGACAAAAAGCTGTCCTTATTATTCATGTTAATACCCTTTTTTGTTCAGCTGGGGCGTCGTTTGGGGGTGGCAAGGGGGGCAGTTTCCTCACCTTATATATCCCATGCCCTTTGACTATCCAGATATGGACCCCTCTTGCAACCCCCTCCCCCGAATAAAGATGCTGGAGATTCACCCCTGTAGTTCAGTAAAGAATAGTAGGTTTCGTTACCAGTGCTCTAGCTTTGTAAAGTATCCTTTTCACTCTTGAATTGGCTATTCAGAAGAACTTGCAACTTTGCTGAAAACAGCCCCCTTCACCCATTCACAGTGTAATATTAATCAACATTCTAATATCACCAAGTTGTTTTGAAAGGGTTGGTCAGTGGTTGGATACTGATGCATCAACTTTAAATGATTCAAATTAAATTTTGAAATTTTTTCAACTTTTCAAATAAATACCCACTATTTAGGGTAGTTAATTTATCCATTGGTCATCCGTAGGTTCAAAAAATCAATCTTAATATAGGGTAGTTCATTTATCCATTGGTGATCCGGAAGTTTTACCATTCATCCTCAATTCAGGATAGTTCATTCATCCATTGGTCATCCGGAGGTTCAAAAATTCAACCTCAATTGAGAGTAGTTCATTCATCCATTGGTCATCCGTAGGTTCAACCACTCAACCTCAATTTAGGGTGGTTCATTCATCCATTGGTCGTCCAGAGGTTTAAAAAATCAACCTCATATTACGGTAATTTATTCATCTATTTTGTCATACGGAGGTTCCAAAAATCAACCTTAATTTAGGGTAGCTCACTAATCCATTGGCCATCCGGAGTTTCAAAAGTAAACCTCAATTTAGGGTAGTTCATTCATCCGGAGGTTCAAAAAATCAACCTCAATTTAGGGTAGTTCCATTGGTCATCCGAAGGCTCAAAAAATCAACCTCAATTTAAGGTAGCTCATTCATCAATTGGTCATCCTGAGGTTCAAATATCAACCTCAATTTAGGGTAGTTCATTAATCCATTGGTCACCAGGAGGTTCAAAAAATCAACCTAAATTTAGGGTAGTTCATTCATCCACTGGTCATCCGGAGATTCAAAAATCAACCTCAATTTAGGGTAGTTCATTCATCCATTGGTCATACGAAGGTTCAAAAAATCAACCATAATTTAGGGCATTTATCCATTGGGGATCCAGGGGTTCATTCCTATGATTTTTAGAGATTAAATTAAGCAAAAATGGGATTTATCAACACTGTGAACATTTATTGAAATGAAACAAATTCCTTTACATTTTTTTTTACTGAAAAATAAGACTGGAGTCTGTTTACTCATTCTCTATACGAGAGGGGCTATTCGCCTGCTCAACCTCACTCATTACGCTGAAGTTTTACTATTTGTAAGCACAACAAATATAATTAGTAGCTAATTTCAAGCGTTTTATTTACCAATTGCGTTCCAAAATATTTGCATAGAAAACTATATATTTTTTAAAGCAAATGCGGATCAAAAAGGTCATAAATTTTTGATATTCAGGAAGCCACACGAGAGAAAAGTTTCTGTTTAAGGCTTTGGATGATCGGTAAGCGGAAGAAAGTTTTAGAATTTAATTTGATGTAAAAGATCATACTGAATACGGAAATCAACGTTAAATAGTCTAAAAAATGTGCAAAAACTTTCCAAAAACTAACCTGACAAGTATGTGTCCAATAAGAGAGTCATTCATACTCCTGCCATTTACCCGTGCCCCAGCCATTTAAACATTTGCCTCTCAATTACTTGGACTATCTGTCTTGGCTTTTCTCTGTCTACAATTACCCAGCCCAGTCTTGATGCAACCTATTGCCCAAAATACTTGATAACTTCAATTCAATCCCCATTTCATCAAATTCTCTAAAAAGTGATCTCAACAGACAAACATACTCATAAAATCTGCAAGAAATTCTCAACTGCTTCGAAACTGCTAAAATAATGTCCAAATCAAAGGAAGTTGAATAATGCTCAAAATTGGTTTTAAAAAATTGTTTTATCTCTTGCTCTTCAGTTGTAATCTCTAAAAATTACTAAAAGTTTAACATTATTTTAAGTGTTTTGGGAATAATTGTGCCCAATGTTAAAAATTTGCCAACATTAAGTGTGTTCCTTATTGACAGATTCTATAGGAAATTTGTTGTTCTACAAAACGAGTAATCCAGTAATTCTTCAGCCCTTTTTGTGTCTGAACTATTAGCAAAGGAGTGGAATGACCCAATTTTTAGCTTGGATAAGCACAGACGTCTATCCAACACGAATGTGTTGTATTTTACTTTAACTCATACTGTTTGTACCTCAGTCTCAGCTACATTCAATGAGAGGCTACGCATTGTACCTCACAGTGAGTTTGAAACAATTCACCCCGAAGATTGCCCTTCCTTTATCCTGTGTCAGCACAAAGCTCCTGATAAAGTGAAGTCAGTTCTGGAATCCAAACTCAATCCTTTTCGGTACAGTGATGGAAATTTGCTCGATATTCACACTTTTGAGGTAGTCGACAGTGAGATTGCTGACAGTCTATTTGGTGTGCGAGCTATTGAAAATAAAGTGTTTGAGCGCCACTTAAACGGTTATAAAGCTGCTTGTAGCGAAGTCAAGGTTATGAATAATGAGCGGGTGAAACGGAAAAATAAATCCAAACTCTTATTACCGTAAATAGTCTCATCAATATTGAACTTCAAACTGTCAAAAGGGTATTGGTGAGTGGGCTACACAGGACACATGACTGCACCATCTGAATGAAGATTTTCTTTCTCTTGATATTCTCCAATATGTACCTCCAAAATTCAGGAGAAGTGCCATTTCTGGCAAGGTTGTACCTTGATCAGCCACCAAGTTAACTCTTCTGGAGCATTTGAAAACAAAAGCAGCTTGAATGAGTGGCCAGTTAACGATGAGATTAGCAATGAGTCAACTCACTCAAGGGTGGTAGACATGATGCAGTACATCAGAGCCCACCCGCCAACTAAAGCAGAAACCATTGACAGCAACAGAAAACAAACATTTTCTACTCCTGTGTCTTTTGATGGTGACATTAAAGAACTGCATATCCTTGTAGATAGATTTATTAAAACAACTTCTTCCACAAAATAAGTTTTTCAAAAAAAAGTAAAGAACTCCAACCAAAATGAACAAAAAAAGAATCAAAGAATCTACCAAGCATACAACTTCCAAAAATCAGTATCAATAAATAAATGAAACCCAAAACGAACAGAAATTAAAATAAATAACAGATTCAAACTCAAAACGAGCAGAAATTAATATGAGTAGGGTTCAAAACCCCTAAGCTTTCTAAAAGCCAGAATGTAATTTGTACTTTACTGAAAAAATTATTTTAAATTTTTTCACTTTTAAAGCTTTATGAAATCCAAAAATTATTAATAAATTAAGAAATAAATATCAGCATACGTACGTTAAACTGATATTGACTATTCATCTTAATTTTTTTCAGTAAAGTACAAATCATATTCTGACTTAGAAAGCATAGTGGTTTTGAACCCTACTAATATTAATTTTCTGCTCGTTTCGAGTTTGAATATATTATTTATTTTAATTTCTGTTCGTTTTGGGTATCATTTATTTATTGATAATGGTTTGTGGAAGTTGTATGCTTGATAGATTATTTGATTCTATTTTTGTTCATTTTTGGTTTAATGGAGTTTTTTACTTTTTTCTGAAAAACTTAATTTGTGGAAAGTTTTTTTTAATTAATTTCTGTTCGTTTTATACTGACATAGTCTTTTTCTGGGAAAAAGAAAATAATAGTTTGAATCATTCCGGTTTTTCTTTAAAAATTTATAGTTTGGCCTGCTATTTATATGCTGGAGAAACTTTTTCAGCAATTTTTAACAACATAAACTCTTTTGAAAATCACGACACAAATAGTAGTGTTTAATTTAGTCATATACGTCCTCTAGTTGACCTGATAAATAAAAGTGAATACCTTTCACAAAAAATAATATTTGTTCTCTTTTACAGCTTGGATACAATTACACTATTTTAATTTAGTAAAATTTTAAGAGCAGAAGTAGTTCTAGAAGTAGCCCCGAAAATTTGCACTTAATACTCTCAGTTGTTCTGGGTATATTGCTGAGATGTCTTATTGGCAGCCAGCATACACACAGTGTGCTATGATTTCATTTTAAACCAACATTTAGTTTTTAAGTATAATTGAAAAATTGCATAACTGTGGTGGATTGACCTACCCAATAACCCTAGAGATATAGTTACTAGACCATTCAGCTATGCTAAACAAAATGGCAGTCTTAAAATTTTCATTCGAAGTGACTGGAAAATTATGAGTTAAAGAGGAGGGCTGATTCCCCTAGAATCATTTTTTACTCTTAAGAAGGCACTAGGACTTTTAATTTTCAATCAAATTAGCTCCTTTAAGATATCAATCATATTACTAGCTATGATAGAGCATCACTGCCTGTGGCCTCATATGCCCTATAGTGCTTATATGCCCTTTTAATACCTGCATGCATATAGGTTTTTCGTTTAATTAAAACTTCTCCAAAACTTCCCCTAAAAGTTTCAACTTAATGCTATTATTGTCGTTAGTTACAGTAACCGTAGAAGTAGCATTAAATGAATACACACAGTGTCTTCTGGCTACCTCAAAATCCACAGTCTGTGAAGGTATGAAGGTTAAATTTTCAGAGAATATTTTTGTTGTAGGGATGACAACCTGCCATCCGTATGCAGATTGTCAAAAAGGGCCTATCAGCAATATCTTAGGAACAGTTTCATGTGTGAAATTAAAACTTGCAACGCTTGTTCTGGAGGATGTTGAACTAACTAAAAGACAATATTTGCATCATAATACTAATGCTTCTACTCCTACAACTACTGCTACTATTACAATTACTACTATAAACTGTACTCCTACTGCTCCTACTATATTTACTGGTGCTACTACTACAACTATTAAACCTAAGGGCATTAAGGCGAAAATTTTGGGCAATATTGTAACTGTTTGGAAATAAATCAAAACACGCTATGCCCAGACAGGTTGTCAAGAGGACATATTAGCAATGCTTCAGGACCGGTTGATGGTATTAAGTTAGAAATCTCATCGTGTGCTGAAGGGGATGTTGAAAAAAAGGTGCTATTTGCGTATTGCTGCTAATACTACTACTGCTATTGCAACTATTGCTACGCATAATTACCAAACCTTTCAACAATGCTGAAAAAATTGATTTCTCAAAACTTTGTTTGGATATTTTTTTATGGGAAAGGTTGGGCGTGGGGGGGGGGGGAGGTTTCTCTCAAATCACTTTGACTCTGAAAAAAGACACTATAACTTACAATTTAAAATCGAATGAGACCTATCTGAATTTAATACGACCACCCATTCCATAAAAACCTTATATGTCCCCAGTGCATAACTTAAAACCCTTGCCCAAGAGCATAACTAACCTCTTGAGGTTTGTGCCAACCCTAGAAGTATTGTTATATGTTATTTGGAATATGTTAAACGAAATTGCCATCGTAAAATTTCAATCAGATACATTTGGTGAAAAAGGGGGTAGTTGGGTGGGGGGGGGGGCTACTTGACCTCCATCACTATTGACTCTTAAAAGGGAACCTAAACTTCCAATTTCAACCAAATGAGCCACCTCTACGGCTTATACAACCATTCCTTCCATAAGAACATTAAAAACCACAGGGGCATAACTTACAACCCTCACCCTCAGGCTCAGGTTGTTTTGTATCAACCTCAAAAGCATTGTTATATGATATTTGGACTATTTTGAATAAAAGGACCGTCTCAAAATATCTATTGGATACATCCCAGGAAAACCCGATGTGTTTGTGTATGTGTGTGTGTGTGGGGGGGGGGAGGGTAGCTGCACTTTGATCACTTGGACTCTTAAAAAGGGCACTAGAACTTATGATTACCAATGCAATGAGTCTCCTCCAAAGTATATACGACCACCCTTTCTATAAGAACCTTTTATGCCCCAAGGGCATAACTTACAACGATTTCCCTGAGAGTTTTAGGGGGGGGGGTTGTATTCCTCACAAAAATAATTTCCATAACCAAATTTTGATTGGAGTTACTAAGGTAAATTCAGAGCGTGGATGGGGGGATGTTTGCTCTTAAATCACGTTGACTCTTAAAAAGGGTACTATAACTTCAAATTTCAATTTGATTAAGCCCCATCTGATGTTTATACGACCGCCCATTAAATAAAACCTTTTATGCCCTCATAAAATAACTTACAGCCCTATCTCCAGGATAGGGTTGAGAAATCCTATCTCCAGGATAGGATTTTGAAAAAAA
Organism: Artemia sp. Qi Xiang Cuo; assembly: GCF_049724085.1. Classification (NCBI taxonomy): domain Eukaryota; kingdom Metazoa; phylum Arthropoda; class Branchiopoda; order Anostraca; family Artemiidae; genus Artemia; species Artemia sp. Qi Xiang Cuo. Next base: position 6,516,854 of record NC_142802.1, on the reverse strand, counting down.
CCGCTATCTCATAATTTCAATCAGATACGTTTGGTGAAAGGAGGGGTTGTAGGAGATTGGGGGGGGGTCTAAATGCCGTCCACCATTTTTGACGCTTAAAAAGATACTAGAACTTTCGATTTTCAACCAAATGAGCCTCTTCTAAAGTTAAACAGCCATCCCTTCCATAAAAAACCTTAAATATCCCCTGGGCATAACTTACAACCCTTGCCCTTAATCTCTGGGGTTTGTTCGAACCCCAAAACCCTTGTTATATAATATGCCTCAAGGCTTAACTTAAAACCTTAGCTCTGAGGTCTCAAAGACGTAATTTCCGGGCCCTTCAACTACGTTTAAGAAAATGGCTATATCAAAATGTTGATTGGATGTATTTGGGGAAATGATGGGCGTGTGGGGGCATTCACCCTCAAAGACGTCATACTCAAAGACGTAATTTTCAGACCCTTCAACTACGTTCAACAAAATAGATAATCAAAAGTTGATTTGAAGTGTTTGGGGAGATGATGGCCATGAGGGGGGCATTCGCCATCTGATCACTTTTTACTATTAATAAAGACACTAGCCCTTTAAGCTCCCAACTGAATGAGCCCTTTTCAAAGTTTCTACGACAACAGTTTCAATGAAAACCTTATATGCCCCCAGGTCATAACTTACAACCTTTGCCCTGGGGGCCGTGGGAGGTTTGTCATTCTCAGATATAATTTCCAGACCTTTCAGCTGCGTTGAACATATTGCTATCTAAACATTTTGGTTGGATGTGTTTGGGGAAATGGTGAGCGTGAGAGGGGTGTTAGTTGCTATCCAGTCACTTTTGAATATTAAAAATGGCACTAGCCCTTTCAATATCCAATCTAATGAAACCTTTTTGAAGTTTCAACGACAACACTTTCTATAAAAAACCTTACATGCACCCAGGGCATAACTTACTAACCTTGCCCGGACGGGTGTGCGGGGGAGGGGGTGTCATCCTTAAAGACCCAATTTCCAGAACTTTCAACTACGTTAAACAAAATGACAATCTCAAAATTTTGGTTGTATGTGTTTGGGGAAATAGTGGCCATTATAG